>NC_092240.1:18014630-18314630 GCF_036320965.1 Panulirus ornatus
ATTAAAGTGGGATGGATCATGGTAGAGATTTTGAAATAAACATTGTGGAAAAAGCAAAAGATTTCCAATATATGTATACAGGAACAAACTTTCAATTGAAGAGCAGCTAATCAGGCTAAGATCCTGGCACAACAATTCCAAGGTAGGAAGAGAATGAAGTCCTGGAATGTATATTGATTGATAGGAATGACATAATAAGGTTGTTGATTCAACTTGATCCAAATGAGGCCCATGGTTTTGATGAAGTCTCCTCATATATGCTTAAAGATTGTGAGGAGGTGCTTGGTAGATCATTAGAAATATTTTTCAGTTAGTCATTTGAGGAAGAGGTATTTCCAAAGATGTGGAATAGGAAAAATCTTGCTCCTATATTCACCGTTTTAACATTGCTGTATTATCCTTTCCAACCTTTAAAATTCATGGTTTTCAAGTTCTTAAAAAAATGTATTTAACCTTCCAATTTCAAAGATATTCATACAATAAAAGAAATCTTCAAAATTATATTTCATTAACTATTTTCACTTTGATAATGTTCAAAAGTTTTAAAGATGTTATGCTGTAATGCACAAAAATGTGTGAGAATAAGACTTAAGAATCAAGTGAGTTAGCACAATGCATATTTTACTACTTATTTTATGCACTTCAAAATATTGATTACTGATTATGTTTCATCTTATAAATTAATCCTTTCTTGTTATAATCAGTGTCATTCAATGATCACTTTTTCATAACAGTAACACAATAAAAGTTTTTAAACTTACCAGCTACACCAGTCAAATGCTGTGTTGTCAAGGTCAGGAAGGCATTGGCAATACTGTCACCAGTTTTGCTGGAGAACCTTCTTCTGCCTCATGTTGGTCAACTTTCATTGCTGAAAGAGTCAGTGTCCATAAAATTCTATTTACATGGTCTGAAGATGGATCATGATTGTCAAATACTTCAGGATCTTCTGTCTAGTCCTCAAAATATAGCTAAAAGCTTCTTAGAAAAGTCATTAAAATTTGCTCTCATTGATAGTGGTGGAGGATGTCTGACTGTAGTAAGAAATTATCACAAACTGCTGCCACCTCAGTCACAACCCAGGCATGGTGCACAGCTTTGAAACTGAGGCATGAAACTCGGTGAATAAATACACATCTGGAGGTATTACTCTGGTCACATAAATATCCAGTGGAGTTATCAAGGAGTTAGGAAAGGTGATTGGAAAACTGCACTGAACAATAGGCCAGTCTCACTAACAAGTGTAGTTTGTTAAACATTGGAAAAGATGATCAGAGAGCAAATGAATGACTACCAGCAAAGAAGAAACTTTCTAACTCGGAAGCAACGAGGTAAGGAAAGGAGGTCATTCATAACCAGTCTTCGACACTGTCTGTTCTTTGACTACCAGAAAGTCTTGATACTGTTCCCCCTCAGATGATGAGTGAGCTGTCTATAGGAAGAAATAAGGAGTGGTCTCCTTGACTGGAGAGAAATCTGCATTAATGTAATGGAACAAAGAATACAGAATTCCTAATGGACTGGAATCATATCTAAACGTTTTTTTGACTATGCCAAGGTCACTAGAGAAATAAAGAAAGATGTTTGCATCCACCTACTGGGGGACATGGACACATTTCAAAGTTGGTCAGAGAAATGAGTGATGAGATTGTCTTCACAAGTACAAGGTAATAAGTATGGAACAAAGCAAAGCCTCAGTTCTTTTATTACCTAGATGGAAATGAATTACAGTAATATATGTAAAAGAGACCTATGGGTAGACACGTGCCTAAGGCACAGCACTCTGCTGACAAATTTAAGTATCTCTCTAAGGCTTATAGGCAAGGACAAATTCAGTAAATCATTTCCTACGCAGACAAAACCTGGATTATGCTTGGAGGTATGATAGCTACACCTGAGGAAGCTCAAAGACTAATTGAGAGGGTACAGAGATGGGCAAATAAGATGGTGGATTATGCTATTATGATTAGAGGCTGAGGGCCACAAAGCTGTCTACCATCAAGGACAGGAGAGACTTAATCACAACCATGAAGTTTCTAAATTACCTGGATGATAATGATGCTGCACCAGAGTAACTAGATGCCATGATAAAATGCTTTGCAAAAAGCTAGTTAGAGAGGATGTTAAGAAGTACTGGTATTGTGTTGGGTAATGGATGGCTAGAATACATTAACGAATGAGAATGTGGATAGAGGCATTTTACAAAGGTTTAAAAGGCTTCTTGAGGGTATAGAAAGTTTCTGAGATGGAGCTTAACAAATGTAGAACTCTGTACTGTACAAATAGGTAATTACACACATACATATACCCTAAGTTTCAAGAAAAAGTCATAGATGGCATTTTCATACAGTATATGATGGGAAGAGAAATTGTAAGAAGGAAGTGCATAGTGGCGTTGGTAATACATTATCCTTCATAGAATTTTAACCTTCCAGAACAGTATACAATGACAGTAATGAAGGACCAGTCTGAATGTTACATGAGGCAGTGAAACATGCACTGCTCAGAGATGGTAAAGTATGGTTAATGGAGGATTTTATTTGTAAGGATATGGACTGGGGGTTTGGATTCTAATGTTCAGAGGGATTCATGGAGACACAAGCTTCTAGAGTGTGTATCAGAAAATTTCCTACACTTTACCAGCATGTCATCAAACAGACTAGGATGAGAAGGACAGATACACCATCATTACCTTCTCTTATCTGATACTCATATACTGTTATGGATTGTAGAAGTATATTATATATTATATTATACTTTGTCGCTGTCTTCCGCGTTAGTGAGGTAGTGCAAGGAAACAGACAAAAGAATGGCCCAACCCACCCACATACACATGTAGATACATACACGTCCACACATGCACATATACATACCTATACATCTCAAAATATATATTTTTTTTTTTCGCTGTCTCCCGTGTTTGCAAGGTAGCGCAAGGAAACAGACGAAAGAAATTGCCAAACCCACCCCCATACACAATGTATATACATACACATCCACGCACGCAAATATACATACCTATACATCTCAATGTACACATATATATACACACACAGACACATACATATATACCCATGCACACAATTCACACTGTCTGCCTTTATTCATTCCCATCGCCACCTCGCCACACATGGAATACCATCCCCCTCCCCCCTCATGTCTGTGAGGTAGCACTAGGAAAAGACAACAAAGGCCCCATTCGTTCACACTCAGTCTCTAGCTGTCATGCAATAATGCCCGAAACCACAGCTCCCTTTCCACATCCAGGCCCCACACAACTTTCCATGGTTTACCCCAGATGCTTCACATGACCTGAGTCAATCCACTGACAGCACGTCAACCCCGGTATACCACATCGATCCAATTCACTCTATTCCTTGCCCGCCTTTTAACCTCCTGCATGTTCAGGCCCCGATCACACAAAATCTTTTTCACTCCATCTTTCCTCCTCCAATTTGGTCTCCCACTTCTCCTTGTTCCCTCCATCTCCGACACATATATCCTCTTGGTCAATCTTTCCTCACTCATTCTCTCCATGTGCCCAAACCATTTTAAAACACCCTCTTCTGCTCTCTCAACCACGCTCTTTTTATTTCCACACATCTCTCTTACCCTTACATTACTTACTCGATCAAACCACCTCACACCACACATTGTCTTCAAACATCTCATTTGAAGGAGGTAAATAAAGTGCGTAAGACAAGGAAGCAAATGGGAACTTCACTGAAGGGGGCTAATGGGGAGGTGATAACAAGTAGTAGTGATGTGAGAAGGAGATGGAGTGAGTATTTTGAAGGTTTGTTGAATGTGTTTGATGATAGAGTGGCAGATATAGGGTGTTTTGGTTGAGGTGGTGTGCAAAGTGAGAGGGTTAGGGAAAATGATTTGGTAAACAGAGAAGAGGTAGTAAAAGCTTTGCGGAAGATGAAAGCCGGCAAGGCAGCAGGTTTGGATGGTATTGCAGTGGAATTTATTAAAAAAGGGGTGACTGTATTGTTGACTGGTTGGTAAGGTTATTTAATGTATGTAAGATTCATGGTGAGGTACCTGAGGATTGGCGGAATGCTTGCAGAGTGCCATTGTACAAAGGCAAAGGGGATAAGAGTGAGTGCTCAAATTACAGAGGTATAAGTTTGTTGAGTATTCCTGGTAAATTATATGAGAGGGTATTGATTGAGAGGGTGAAGGCATGTACAGAGCATGAGATTGGGGAAGAGCAGTGTGGTTTCAAAAGTGGTAGAGGATGTGTGGATCAGGTGTTTGCTTTGAAGAATGTATGTGAGAAATACTTAGAAAAGCAAATGGATTTGTATGTAACATTTATGGATCTGGAGAAGGCATATGGTAGAGTTGATAGAGATGCTCTGTGGAAGGTACTAAGAATACATGGTGTGGGAGGCAAGTTGTTAGAAGCAGTGGAAAGTTTTTATCGAGGATGTAAGGCATGTGTACGTATAGGAAGAGAGGAAAGTGATTGGTTCTCAGTGAATGTAGGTTTGCGGCAGGGGTGTGTGATGTCTCCATGGTTGTTTAATTTGTTTATGGATGGGGTTGTTAGGGAGGTGAATGCAAGAGTTTTGGAAAGAGGGGCAAGTATGAAGTCTGTTGTGGATGAGAGAGCTTGGGAAGTGAGTCAGTTGTTGTTCGCTGATGATATAGCGCTGGTGGCTGATTCATGTGAGAAACTGCAGAAGCTGGTGACTGAGTTTGGTAGTGTGTGAAAGAAGAAAGTTAAGAGTAAATGTGAATAAGAGCAAGGTTATTAGGTACAGTAGGGTTGAGGGTCAAGTCAATTGGGAGGTAAGTTTGAATGGAGAAAAACTGGAGGAAGTAAAGTGTTTTAGATATCTGTTTGAAGGAATAGATATATGTTTGAAGGAATATTGGCTCCAACAATGTTGTA
Organism: Panulirus ornatus; assembly: GCF_036320965.1. Taxonomy (NCBI): domain Eukaryota; kingdom Metazoa; phylum Arthropoda; class Malacostraca; order Decapoda; family Palinuridae; genus Panulirus; species Panulirus ornatus. Next base: position 18,019,534 of record NC_092240.1, read on the forward strand.
TGGTTGTGTGGCGTGGGCTATGGATAGAGTAGTGCGCAGGAGGGTGGATGTGCTGGAAATGAGATGTTTGAGGACAATATGTGGTGTGAGGTGGTTTGATCGAGTAAGTAATGTAAGGGTAAGAGAGATGTGTGGAAATAAAAAGAGCATGGTTGAGAGAGCAGAAGAGGGTGTTTTGAAATGGTTGGGGCACATGGAGAGAATGAGTGAGGAAAGATTGACCAAGAGGATATATGTGTCGGAGGTGGAGGTAACGAGGAGAAGTGGGAGACCAGATTGGAGGTGGAAAGATGGAGTGAAAAGATTTTGAGTGATCGATGCCTGAACATGCAGGAGGGTGAAAGGCATGCAAGGAATAGAGTGAATTGGATCATTGTGGAATACCAGAGTTGACGTGCTGTCAATGGATTGAATCAGGGCATGTGATGCATCTGGGGTAAACCATGGAAAGTTGTGTGGGGCCTGGATGTGGAAAGGGAGCTGTGATTTCGGGCATTATTACATGACAGCTAGAGACTTAGTGTGAACGAATGGGGCCTTTGTTGTCTTTTCCTAGTGCTACCTCGCACACATGAGGGGGGAGGGGGATGTTATTCCATATGTGGTGAGGTGGCGATGGGAATGAATAAAGGCAGACAGTGTGAATTGTGTGCATGTGTATATATGTATGTGTCTGTGTGTGTATATATATGTGTACATTGAGATGTATAGGTATGTATATTTGCGTGTGTGGACGTGTATGTATATACATGTGTATGGGGGTGGGTTGGGCCATTTCTTTCGTCTGTTTCCTTGCGCTACCTCGCAAATGCGGGAGACAGCGACAAAGCAAAATAAATATATATATATATATATATATATATATATATATATATATATATATATATATATATATATCTTTTTTTCTTTCTTTTAAACTATTCGCCATTTCCCGCGTTAGCGAGGTAGCATTAAGAACAGAGGACTGGGCCTTTGAGGGAATACCCTCACCTGGCCCAATTCTCTGTTCCTTCTTTTGGAAAATTAAAAAAAAAACCGAGAGGGGAGGATTTCCAGCCCCCCGCTCCCTCCCCTTTTAGTCGCCTTCTACGACACGCAGGGAATACGTGGGAAGTATTCTTAATCCCCTATCCCCAGGGATATATATATATATATATATATCTTTCTTTCAAACTATTCGCCATTTCCCGCATTAGCGAGGTAGCGTTAAGAACAGAGGACTGGGCCTTGGAGGGAATATCCTCACCTGGCCCCCTTCTCTGTTCCTTGTTTTGGAAAATTAAAAAAAAAACGAGAGGGGAAGATTTCCAGCCCCCCGCTCCCTCCCCTTTTAGTTGCCTTCTACGACTAAAAGGGGAGGGAGCGGGTGGCTGGAAATCCTCCCCTCTCATATTTTTTTAATTTCCCAAAAGAAGGAACAGAGAAGGGGGCCAGGTGAGGATTTTCCCTCTAAGGCCCAGTCCTCTGTTCTTAACGCTACCTCGCAAACGCGGGAAATGGCGAATAGTATGAAGAAGAAGAATATATATATATATATATATATATATATATATGATGGAGAGAGATGGGTGATTATTGGTGCATATGCACCTGGGCATGAGAAGAAAGATCATGAGAGGCAAGTGTTTTGGGAGCAGCTGAATGAGTGTGTTAGTGGTTTTGATGCACAAGACCGGGTTATAGTGATGGGTGATTTGAATGCACAGGTGAGTAATGTGGCAGTTGAGGGAATAATTGGTATACATGGGGTGTTCAGTGTTGTAAATGGAACTGGTGAACAGCTTGTAGATTTATGTGCTGAGAAAGGACTGGTGATTGGGAATACCTGGTTTAAAAAGCGAGATATACATAAGTATACGTATGTAAGTAGGAGAGATGGCCAGAGAGCGTTATTGGATTACGTGTTAATTGACAGGTGCGCAAAAGAGAGACTTTTGGATGTTAATGTGCTGAGAGGTGCAACTGGAGGGATGTCTGATCATTATCTTGTGGAGACGAAGGTGAAGATTTGTATGGGTTTTCAGAAAAGAAGAGAGAATGTTGGGGTGAAGAGGATGGTGAGAGTAAGTGAGCTTGGGAAGGAGACTTGTGTGAGGAAGTAACAGGAGAGACTGAGTACAGAATGGAAAAAGGTGAGAACAAAGGAGGTAAGGGGAGTGGGGGAGGAATGGGATGTATTTAGGGAAGCAGTGATGGCTTGCTCAAGAGATGCTTGTGGCATGAGAAGCGTGGGAGGTGGGTTGATTAGAAAGGGTAGTGAGTGGTGGGATGAAGAAGTAAGAGTATTAGTGAAAGAGAAGAGAGAGGCATTTGGACGATTTTTGCAGGGAAAAAATGCAAATGAGAGGGAGATGTATAAAAAAAAGAGGCAGGAGGTCAAGAGAAAGGTGCAAGAGGTGAAAAAGAGGGCAAATGAGAGTTGGGGTGAGAGAGTATCATTAGATTTTAGGGAGAATAAAAAGATGTTTTGGAAAGACGTAAATAAAGTGCATAAGACAAGGGAGCAAATGGGAACTTTAGTGAAGGGGGCAAATGGGGAGGTGATAACAAGTAGTGGTGATGTGAGAAGGAGATGGAGTGAGTATTTTGAAGGTTTGTTGAATGTGTTTGATGATAGAGTGGCAGAGATTGGGTGTTTTGGTCGAGGTGGTGTGCAAAGTGAGAGGCTTAGGGAAAATGAATTGGTAAGCAGAGAAGAGGTAGTAAAAGCTTTGTGGAAGATGAAAGCTGGCAAGGCAGCGGGTTTGGATGGTATTGCAGTAGAATTTAATAAAAAAGGGGGTGACTGTGAGAAATACTTAGAAAAGCAAATTGATTTATGTAGCATTTATGGATCTGGAGAAGGCATATGATAGAGTTGATAGAGATGCTCTGTGGAAGGTATTAAGAATATATGGTGTGGGAGGCAAGTTGTTAGAAGCAGTGAAAAGTTTTTATTGAGGATGTAAGGCATGTGTACGTGTAGGAAGAGAGGAAAGTGATTGGTTCTCAGTGAATGTAGGTTTGCGGCAGGGTTGTGTGATGTCTCCATGGTTGTTTAATATGTTTATGGATGGGGTTGTTAGGGAGGTGAATGCAAGAGTTTTGGAAAGAGAGGCAAGTATGCAGTCTGTTGTGGATGAGAGAGCTTTGGAAGTGAGTGAGTTGTTGTTCGCTGACGATATAGCGTTGGTGGCTGATTCATGAGAGAAACTGCAGAATCTGGTGACTGAGTTTGGTACAGTGTGTGAAAGAAGAAAGTTAAGAGTAAATGTGAATAAGAGCAAGGTTATTAGGTACAGTAGGGTTGAGGGTCAAGTCAATTGGGAGGTGAGTTTGAATGGAGAAAAACTGGAGGAAGTAAAGTGTTTTAGATATCTGGGAGTGGATCTGGCAGCGGATGGAACCATGGAAGCGGAAGTGAATCATAGGGTGGGGGAGGGGGCAAAAATTCTAGGAGCATTGAAGAATGTGTGGAAGTCAAGAACATTGTCTCGGAAAGCAAAAATGGGTATGTTTGAAGGAGTAGTGGCTCCAACAATGTTGTATGGTTGTGAGGCGTGGGCTATGGATAGAGCTGTGTGCAGGAGGGTGGATGTGCTGGAAATGAGATGTTTGAGGACAATATGTGGTGTGAGGTGGTTTGATCGAGTAAGTAATGTAATGGTAAGAGAGATGTGTGGAAATAAAAAGAGCGGGGTTGAGAGAGCAGAAGAGGGTGTTTTGAAATGTTTTGGTCACATGGAGAGAATGAGTGAGGAAAGATTGACCAAGAGAATATATGTGTCAGAGGTAGAGGGAACGAGGAGAAGTGGGAGACGAAATTGGAGGTGGAAAGATGGAGTGAAAAAGATTTTGAGTGATCGAGGCCTGAACATGCAGGAGGGTGAAAGGCGTGCAAGGAATAGAGTGAATTGGAACGACGTGGTATACCGGGGTCGACGTGCTGTCAATGGATTGAACCAGGGCATGTGAAGCATATGGGGTAAACCATGGAAAATTCTGTGGGGCCTGGATGTGGAAAGGGAGCTCTGGTTTCGGTTCATTATTACATGACAGCTAGAGACTGAGTGTGAACGAATGGGGCCTTTGTTGTCTTTTCCTAGTGCTACCTTGCACACATGAGGGGGGGAGGGGGATGTTATTCCATGTGTGGCGGGGTGGTGATGGGAATAAATAAAGGCAGACAGTATGAATTATGTGCATGTGTATATATGTATATATCTGTGTGTTTATATATATATGTGTACATTGAGACGTATAGGTATGTATATTTGCGTGTGTGGATGTGTATGTATATGCATGTGTATGTGGGTGGGTTGGGCCATTCTTTCATCTGTTTCCTTGCGCTACCTTGCTAATGTGGGAGACAGCGACAAAGCAAAATATATAGCTGGTGACTGAGTTTGGTAAAGTGTGTGAGAGAAGAAAGTTAAGAGTAAATGTGAATAAGAGCAAGGTTATTAGGTACAGTAGGGTTGAGGGTCAAGTCAATTGGGAGGTGAGTTTGAATGGAGAAAAACTGGAGGAAGTGAAGTGTTTTAGATATCTGGGAGTGGATCTGGCAGCGGATGGAACCATGGAAGCGGAAGTGGCTCATAGGGTGGGGGAGGGGGCGAAAATTCTGGGAGCCTTGAAGAATGTGTGGAAGTCGAGAACATTATCTCGGAAAGCAAAAATGGGTATGTTTGAAGGAATAGTGGTTCCACCAATGTTGTATGGTTGCGAGGCGTGGACTATGGATAGAGTTGTGCGCAGGAGGATGAATGTGCTGGAAATGAGATGTTTGAGGACAATGTGTGGTGTGAGGTGGTTTGATCGAGTAAGTAACGTAAGGGTAAGAGAGATGTGTGGAAATAAAAAGAGCGTGGTTGAGAGAGCAGAAGAGGTTGTTTTGAAATGGTTTGGGCACATGGAGAGAATGAGTGAGGAAAGCTTGACCAAGAGGATATATGTGTCGGAGGTGGAGGGAACGAGGAAAAGAGGGAGACCAAATTGGAGGTGGAAAGATGGAGTGAAAAAGATTTTGTGTGATCGGGGCCTGAACATGCAGGAGGGTGAAAGGAGGGCAAGGAATAGAGTGAATTGGAGCGATGTGGTATACCGGGGTTGACGTGCTGTCAGTGGATTTGATCGGGGCATGTGAAGCGTCTGGGGTAAACCATGGAAAGCTGTGTAGGTATGTATATTTGCGTGTGTGGACGTATGTATATACATGTGTATGGGGATGGGTTGGGCCATTTCTTTCGTCTGTTTCCTTGCGCTACCTCGCAAACGCGGGAGACAGTGACAAAGCAAAAAAAAAAAAAATATATATATATATATATATATATATTGGAAAGGATTACAGTTTTGCACGTGATCAAGATATTCCTATGAGTCCACAGGGAAAATGAAACACGAAAAGTTCCCAAGTGCACTTTCGTTTTGGACAATTACATGTTTACCAAATGGCGTCCTAGCTTTGTCTCTTTGATGTATATCAACTGACTGTTATATTTCTCTCGTGTGTCTCCCCTGATGATGTTTATGGATGGGGTTGTTAGGGAGGTGAATGCATGAGTTTTGGAGAGAGGGGCAAGTATGCAGTCTTTTGGGATAGAGGGCTTGGGGAATGAGTCAGTTGTTGTTTCCTGATTTTACAACACTGATGGCTGATTCGGGTGAGAAACTGCAGAAGTTGGTGACTGAGTTTGGTAAAGTGTGTGAAAGAAGAAAGCTGAGAGTAAATGTGAATAAGAGCAAGGTTATTAGGTACAGTAGGGTTGAGGGACAAGTAAATTGGGATGTAAGTTTGAATGGAGAAAAACTGGAGGAAGTGAAGTGTTTTAGATATCTGGGAGTGGATTTGGCAGCAGATGGAACCATGGAAGTGGAAGCGAGTCACAGGGTAGGGGAGGGGGCGAAGGTTCTGGGAACGTTGAAGAATGTGTGGAAAGCGAGTACGTTATCTCGGAAAGCAAATATGGGTATGTTTGAAGGAATTTTGGTTCTAACAGTGTTATATGGTTGTGAGGTATGGGCAATAGATAGGGTTGTGCAGAGGATGGATGTGTTGGAAATGAGATGTATGAGGACAATATGTGGTGTGAGATGGTTTGATCGAGTAAGTAATGAAAGGGTAAGAGATGTGGTAATAAAAAGAGTGTGGTTGAGAGAGCAGAAGAGGGTGTAATGATATGGTTTGGTCACATGGAGAGAATGAGTGAGGAAAGATTGACAAAGAGGATATATGTGTCAGAGGTGGAGAGAACGAGAAGTGGGGGACCAAATTGGAGATGGGAGGATGGAGTGAAAAGATTTTGAGCAATCGGGGCCTGAACATGCAGGAGGGTGGAAGGCATGCAAGGAATAGAGTGAATTGGAACGATGTGGTATACCGGGGTTGACGTGCTGTCAATCAATTAAACCAGGGCATGTGAAGCATCTGGGGTAAACCATGGAAAGTTTTGTGGGACCTGGGTGTGAATAGGGAGCTGTGGTTTTGGTGCATTACACATGACAGCTAGAGTCTGAGTGAGGACAAATGTGGCCTTTGTTCTTTCCTAGCGCTACCTCACGCACACACGAGGGGAGAGGGGTGTCATTTCATGTGTGGTGGGGTGGCGGTGGGAATGGATGAAGGCAGCATGTATGAATGTGTGTATATTTACACATGCATATGTCTGTGTATTATCCCTGGGGATAGAGGATTAAGAATACTTCCCACGTATTCCCTGCGTGTCGTAGAAGGCGACTAAAAGGGGAGGGAGCGGGGGGCTGGAAATCCTCCCCTCTCATTTTTTTTTTCTTTTTTAATTTTCCAAAAGAAGGAACAGAGGGGGCCAGGTGAGGATATTCCAAAAATGGCCCAGTCCTCTGTTCCTAATGCTACTTCGCTAATGCGGGAAATGGCGAATAGTTTAAAAGAAAAAAAATATATATATATATATATATATATATATATATATATATATATATATATATATATATATATATATTTTTATATTTATTATACTTTGTCGCTGTCTCCCGCGTTTGCGAGGTAGCGCAAGGAAACAGACGAAAGAAATGGCCCAACCCCCCCCCATACACATGTATATACATACGTCCACACACGGAAATATACATACCTACACAGCTTTCCATGGTTTACCCCAGACGCTTCACATGCCCTGCTTCAATCCACTGACAGCACGTCAACCCCGGTATACCACATCGCTCCAATTCACTCTATTCCTTGCCCTCCTTTCACCCTCCTGCATGTTCAGGCCCCGATCACACAAAATCTTTTTCACTCCATCTTTCCACCTCCAATTTGGTCTCCCTCTTCTCCTTGTTCCCTCCACCTCCGACACATATATCCTCTTGGTCAATCTTTCCTCACTCATCCTCTCCATGTGCCCAAACCACTTCAAAACACCCTCTTCTGCTCTCTCAACCACGCTCTTTTTATTTCCACACATCTCTCTTACCCTTACGTTACTCACTCGATCAAACCACCTCACACCACACATTGTCCTCAAACATCTCATTTCCAGCACATCCATCCTCCTGCGCACAACTCTATCCATAGCCCACGCCTCGCAACCATACAACATTGTTGGAACCACTATTCCTTCAAACATACCCATTTTTGCTTTCCGAGATAATGTTCTCGACTTCCACACATTCTTCAAGGCCCCCAGGATTTTCGCCCCCTCCCCCACCCTATGATCCACTTCCGCTTCCATGGTTCCATCCGCTGCCAGATCCACTCCCAGATATCTAAAACACTTCACTTCCTCCAGTTTTTCTCCATTCAAACTCACCTCCCAATTGAATTGACCCTCAACCCTACTGTACCTAATAACCTTGCTCTTATTCACATTTACTCTTAACTTTCTTCTTCCACACACTTTTCCAAACTCAGTCACCAGCTTCTGCAGTTTCTCACATGAATCAGCCACCAGCGCTGTATCATCAGCGAACAACAACTGACTCACTTCCCAAGCTCTCTCATCCCCAACAGACTTCATACTTGCCCCTCTTTCCAAAACTCTTGCATTTACCTCCCTAACAACCCCATCCATAAACAAATTAAACAACCATGGAGACATCACACACCCCTGCCGCAAACCTACATTCACTGAGAACCAATCACTTTCCTCTCTTCCTACACGTACACATGCCTTACATCCTCGATAAAAACTTTTCACTGCTTCTAACAACTTTCCTCCCACACCATATATTCTTAATACCTTCCACAGAGCATCTCTATCAACTCTATCATATGCCTTCTCCAGATCCATAAATGCTACATACAAATCCATTTGCTTTTCTAAGTATTTCTCACATACATTCTTCAAAGCAAACACCTGATCCACACATCCTCTACCACTTCTGAAACCATACTGCTCTTCCCCAATCTGATGCTCTGTACATGCCTTCACCCTCTCAATCAATACCCTCCTAAGGGGAGTGGGGGAGGAATGGGATGTATTTAGGGAATCAGTGATGGATTGCGCAAAAGATGCTTGTGGCATGAGAAGAGTGGGAGGTGGGTTGATTAGAAAGGGTAGTGAGTGGTGGGATGAAGAAGTAAGAGTATTAGTGAAAGAGAAGAGAGAGGCATTTGGACGATTTTTGCAGGGAAAAAATGCAATTGAGTGGGAGATGTATAAAAGAAAGAGACAGGAGGTCAAGAGAAAGGTGCAAGAGGTGAAAAAAAGGGCAAATGAGAGTTGGGGTGAGAGAGTATCATTAAATTTTAGGGGGAATAAAAAGATGTTCTGGAAGGAGGTAAATAAAGTGCGTAAGACAAGGGAGCAAATGGGAACTTCGGTGAAGGGCGCAAGTGGGGAGGTGATAACAAGTAGTGGTGATGTGAGAAGGAGATGGAGTGAGTATTTTGAAGGTTTGTTGAATGTGTTTGATGATAGAGTGGCAGATATAGGGTGTTTTGGTCGAGGTGGTGTGCAAAGTGAGAGGGTTAGGGAAAATGATTTGGTAAACAGAGAAGAGGTAGTGAAAGCTTTGCGGAAGATGAAAGCCGGCAAGGCAGCAGGTTTGGATGGTATTGCAGTGGAATTTATTAAAAAAGGGGGTGACTGTATTGTTGACTGGTTGGTAAGGTTATTTAATGTATGTATGACTCATGGTGAGGTGCCTGAGGATTGGCGGAATGCGTGCATAGTGCCATTGTACAAAGGCAAAGGGGATAAGAGTGAGTGCTCAAATTACAGAGGTATAAGTTTGTTGAGTATTCCTGGTAAATTATATGTATATATATATATATATATATATATATATATATATATATATATATATATATATATATATATGTATATATAAATTTTTTTTGTTTGAGGACAATGTGTGGTGTGAGGTGGTTTGATCGAGTGAGTAACGTAAGGGTAAGAGAGATGTGTGGAAATAAAAAGAGCGTGGTTGAGAGAGCAGAAGAGGGTGTTTTGAAGTGGTTTGGGCACATGGAGAGAATGAGTGAGGAAAGATTGACCAAGAGGATATATGTGTCGGAGGTGGAGGGAACGAGGAGAAGAGGGAGACCAAATTGGAGGTGGAAAGATGGAGTGAAAAAGATTTTGTGTGATCGGGGCCTGAACATGCAGGAGGGTGAAAGGAGGGCAAGGAATAGAGTGAATTGGAGCGATGTGGTATACCGGGGTTGACGTGCTGTCAGTGGATTGATCAGGGCATGTGAAGCGTCTGGGGTAAACCATGGAAAGCTGTGTAGGTATGTATATTTGCGTGTGTGGACGTATGTATATACATGTGTATGGGGATGGGTTGGGCCATTTCTTTCGTCTGTTTCCTTGCGCTACCTCGCAAACGCGGGAGACAGCGACAAAGTATAAAAAAAAAAAAAATATATATTTTTTAAACTATTCACCATTTCCCGCATTAGCAAGGTAGTGTTAAGAACAGAAGACTGAGCCTTTAAGGGATTATCCTCACTTGGCCCCCCTTCTCTGTTCCTTCTTTTGGAAAATTAAGAACGAGAGGGGAGGATTTCCAGCCCCCCACTCCCTTCCCTTATAGTCGCCTTCTACAACACGCAGGGAACACGTGGGAAGTATTCTTTCTCCCCTATCCCCAGGGATAAATTATTATCATTATTATTTTGCTTTGTCGCTGTCTCCCTGCGTTTGCGAGGTAGCGCAAGGAAACAGACGAAAGAAATGGCCCAACCCACCCACATACACATGTATATACATACACGTCCACACACGCAAATATACAAACCCATACATCTCAATGTACACATATATATACACACACAGACACATATATATACACATGCACACAATTCACACTGTCTGCCTTTATTCATTCCCATCGCCATTCGTTCACACTCAGTCTCTAGCTGTCATGCAATAATGCCCGAAACCACAGCTCCCTTTCCACATCCAGGCTCCACAGAACTTTCCATGGTTTACCCCAGACGCTTCACATGCCCTGATTCAATCCATTGACAGCACGTCAACCCCGGTATACCACATCGATCCAATTCACTCTATTCCTTGCCCGCCTTTCACCCTCCTGCCCCAATCACTCAAAATCTTTTTCACTCCATCTTTCCACCTCCAATTTGGTCTCCCACTTCTCGTTCCCTCCACCTCCAACACATATATCCTCTTGGTCAATCTTTCCTCACTCATTCTCTCCTTGTGCCCAAACCATTTCAAAACACCCTCTTCTGCTCTCACAACCACGCTCTTTTTATTTCCACACATCTCTCTTACCCTTTCATTACTTAGTCGATCAAACCACCTCACACCACATATTGTCCTCAAACATCTCATTTTTAGCACATCCACCCTCCTCCGCTCAACTCTATCTATAGCCCATGCCTCGCGACCATATAACATTGATGGAACCACTATTCCTTCAAACATACTCATTTTTGCTTTCCATGCTAACTCTCTCGACTTCCACACATTTTTAACGCTCCCAGAACTTTCGCCCCCTCCCCCACCCTATAATTCACTTCCACTTCCATGGTTCCATCCGCTGCCAAATCCACTCCCAAATATCTAAAGCACTTCACTTCCTCCAGTTTTTCTCCATTCAAGCTTACCTCCCAATTGACTTGTCCCTCAACCCTAATGTACCTAATAACCTTGCTCTTAGTCACATTTACTCTCAGCTTTCCTCTTTCACACACTTTACCAAACTCAGTCACCAGCTTCTGCAGTTTCTTACCTGAATCAGCCACCAACACTGTATCATCAGCGAACAACAACTGACTCACTTCCCAAGCTCTCTCGTCCACAACAGACTGCATTCTTACCCCTCTTTCCAAAACTCTTGCATTCACCTCCCTAACAACCCCATCCATAAACAAATTGAACAACCATAGAGACATCATGCATCCCTGCCGCAAACCAACATTCACTGAGAATCAATCAGAGAATCAAGTTTGGAAGTTATCCTGAGAAAGTTTGTAAGTCGAACTGCTTTCGATTGAACTCTGTCAAGTAAGGATGCAGAGATAGAACCACCCCAGACATGAGAGCATTAATCCATACATGGGTGAAGGAATTTTTTGTATTGACAGAGCGACTGTTCAGAATAAAAGTTTTGACATCTAACCAAGACACCCTGTTCATTAGAGGCAGACTTAGTTATTCCCATAATGTGTGATTTTCAAGAAAGAGTTGAGGTTAATGTAATACCAAGTATGTTCATTGAGTCAGGAGGTGGAATTACAGAACTGTCAGAGGAGAGATGAAAGTTGTGTAGAGTTTTAGATAGCGAGATGGGTAGAACTGGTTCTTGGAGGCATTAAACTTTACTAGATTTCATATACCTCACTAAGATATCGTGTCTAAGTCAGAGTTTATGGAGGAAGCTGTGTCAAGACAAGATGCAGATTGAGTGAGAGAAGAAGCATAATTGAAGGATGTGGATGAAATGCATTGCTGAGTCATCAACGTATTAGTGCATTTGATTATTTGTGAAGGAGAGGAAATTGTTGTTAAAAAGGAGAAAAAGTGTATGGGACAGGACTGAACCTTTAGGACACCAATGTTAATGGAAAAAAGGAGGGAGGTTTATCCATGAACAACCACAGAAACAGATCGGCCCAGAGAGGAAGTTAGATGTGAGGGAGCAAAGTGAGAGAGGGAAGCCAAAAGAGGGGAGCTTAGAGATGAGATCCTGATGACAAACCCTGTCAAAAGCTTTAGATATGTCAAGGGCAACCACACATGACTCCCCAAAATCTTTCAGGGATGATGATCAGACATTAGTAAGATAGGAGAAAGTATCATCCATGGATCTTGCCTTACAGAAGCCATAATGGTGATCAGAGAGTTGGCTGTGATTTTCAAGGTGTTTCATTGTATGGGAGCTGAGGAAGGATTCAAAGACTTTAGAAATGGTTGATGTCAAAGCAATAGAAGAATAGTTGGAAGAGTCAAAAGTCACCCTTCTAAAGGATGGGATGTATCAATGCATGCATCGAAGGAGAAGGAAAAGTTTGGGTTTTTAAACAAAGAGAACAGATGAGCAAGTGCAGGTGCAAGTTCAGAAACACACTCTTTCAGTGCATGGGATGGATACCATCAGGACCTTAAACCTTGTTTGTGTCCAGAGAGAGAAGCACTTTTTGGACAGTCCAAAAAGAGATTACAGGAAGAGGCATGTGATTAGTAAGAGGAGCATCAGGGGTTGAAAGAACTCCACCCATATTGGAGTTAGAGGAGAAATGAGAACCAAAGATAGTTGCTTTGTGTTTAGAAGAGACAGCTATGTTACCATCAGAACAAAAAAGTGAACTAAAGGTAGACAGGTTACTGCACTTCCTTTGAATAAAGGAATGCTTTGCTTCATGGATAATGTGCTTGCTGTGATTATGGACAATGATAAAAGCTGAATGGTATCTAGAGGAAGGAGAGGTTTTCCAAGACCAATATGCCTGATCCCATGCCTAAATGTTATCAGAACAGTAATGGTTGAACCATGAATTGGAGGAAGAGGGGACAAATGCATCCATTCCCACAAGAATAATCTCTGCTGTGCATTTAGTGGAAATAGAAGCATCTCCACATAAGAGACTGTAATTTACCTAAGAATTGTTTGAAAAGAAGTTGCATAGATTATTCCAGTCAGCTTTGTTGAGGTGCCACTATTTATGCTTAGAAAGGACTGGTGGAAGGGGAGGTGCTGTTAGAATTGATACATTTATGAGAGTGTGAAGAGATGAACCAGTTGGGGGTGAGATTGTTTACTTACAGCAGGGTGGACTAGAGGTGAAGAACAGATCTGTAATGTTAAGAGAGTGGTCACAGTGGTCAGGAATATGGGTAGGATGGGAGATTTTGCTCTAAATCATTTGAGAATGGAAAATGTGAGGCTTCAATCTGTATGGGAGGAAATCAACCATTCACTATGGTGAATGTTGAAGTCCCTGAGGTATAGGATCTCAGCTTACAGGTGAGACGATGTCACAGTCTCATGTAAGGAATTTAGATATTTGAAAAAAGATTTGAAATTTGTAGTGTTGGGAGAGCAATAGGTGAAACAGGAAAAGTGTGGTAGTTAGGAGACAGACCTTGAGCCACAACGAAATTTGTAGAGTTAGGAGATTAATAGGTGAAACAGGAAAAGTGTGGTATTTGGGAGACAGACCTTGAGCCACATAACATCAGAGTTTGGGGACTCAAGGTCCTTGAGATGTGCAACAAGCGATCATTTAATGTTCAGGTTTGACTTTTTGGTAAATGAGGAAGTTAAAAGAATATAGGTGAGACAAGACTTAAAAAAGGAGATATAATTATTCAAACTACATTGATCTCATCTGTTGCCATAGTAACGCAGATTGGGAAATGAAGTTCAGTAACCAGGAATTTAGGTATTCTGGTGAGAGGTTCTGTGAAATTTATAGTGAAGGAGTAGGAACTCAAGTACTTCTAGCCTGAAATAAAGAGGGATTGTTAAGAAAGAGGGAAGAATGGCTTAAAATTGATGTCAAAAAGGAAAGGAGGTTCAAGATGTGCAGTGGCAAAGGTACAGGAAACACTCCAGTCAGCCAGCTTTTGTTAGGTATAAAAAGCAAGGAATAAGCATATTATGGTAGGAAATGAGGAAAAAAGAAACTTTGAAAAGAAAATTGTGGACAAGGCAAAAGAAAATTCAGAACTTTTCCTTGAATTCATCTGGAATAGGTTGACAGTTAAAGAGCAGCTAATCAGGCTAAGGGATTCAAAGAGAAGAATTATAGAGGATAATGTAAGAGTAAGTGAGGAACTGAATAAATCAAAGAGTATTTATACCATTGAAGATGCTATGGCACCATCACCAGTGAGATTGAGTAAAAAGGAGATTTTAGAAAAATATAGATATCAAGAAAAGACATTAACAAAATGCTAAAAGGTCGTGACCCATGCAAGGCTCATGCTCCTTATAAAATTTCACCATATGTGCTAGTGTGCAGAGATGATTTGTTCTAGATGTCACTGGACCAAGGCAGAGAGTGAAAAATAGCAAACATCATATCTGTCTATAAGAAAGGATAACAGACCATTTTCTATGATAAGTGTGGTCTTAAGATTCTGGAAAAGATAATAAGAAAGCAAATGGATGACTTTCTTCAGAGGAGAAATTACCACAGTGACAAACAGCATGGATTTAGGGTATGGAGACCATATTTAATGAATCTCTTAGATTTCTACGAGAGTGTGAGCTCAGTGTTAGACAAAAAAAGAGGTTAGGTGTATTGTTTGCATCTGGACTGCAAGAAAGCATTTGTTGCTGAACCACATAGGAGGCTGATTAAGAAGTTGGGGCACCAGTTAAGAATGAGGGAGAAACTCTTTTGATGTGTTGAAGATTATTTGAGTGGAAGGAAACAAAATATACATGTCAGAGAAACCCTTTCAGAATGGACTGAGTTCACCTGCAGAGAGCCACAACATTCTCTTCTTGGACCATTACTCTTCTTGATCTATGTAAATGACATGCCAAAAGGTATAGACTCTGACAGAATATGTTTGCAGATGATGCAAAGGTCATGAAGGAAGTGAAAAGCATAAAGGATTACATCACTTAAGATGGGAACCCTAACAATCTGTAAAGTTGGTATGATACATGAGTAATGAAGTTCAGCTGAGTAAATGTAATGAGAAAGAGTCAGTAAAAGGCCATGATATTATCACCCTCTACAACAATGATAAAGAGTGGTTGGCTAATTTCAGAGTTGACTGTCATGCCATATTCACTTGCAATGGCTTCACCTCTAAAACTCATAAATGCTACAGCTCTTTCTCCAACTCTCTTCAGTTTCTTCCCACACAACTTTCCATTACTTCGAATAAGCCTAAACATGAAGGTCCTTTCATATGTAGACAAACTTACAATCAGATCACAATACCCTGACACCAGAGTAGCATGTCAAAAATGCAGCACATTACATAGTTAGAACAATGGTTCATCTAGAATAGAAGTCTTCAGTCAATTTTTTAAGCCAAGGCTCATGCCTTCCAGTCACCTTGAATGGACAGTACAGTCACTTCCACTAAACAGGCCACCAACAAATCTAAGCATCAAAGATGACATACACATGACATTCACGTCTCACATCAATGACTTCAACACAAAATCAATACATAAGCTAAATGCCTGTAGTACACTAAGTGACACTAGGTTTTGACAAGAAAAAGAATCCCACAACATCCTCTACAAGCAATTCGGCCTCTTCACTTTGAAATATGCCTCACCTCTATGGTCTCCTACCCTCTTAAAAGCAATTGTAACAAAGCTGCAAACCAGATAAGATAGTGCACTCAGAGCAATCACTGGCTACCAAACAAACCCAAATACTCAACTCTTCACAATCAAACAAAGAACCTTTCAGTATTGTCTCACCTTGACATTCTCTGCACTCACTTCTGTGCAGCAGCACCAGACCTCTCCCACCCAAACCACTCATTGACAAACTTCAACACCTGAGTAGAAATATAAAGTTTACCACTACGTCACACTTCAGTTACCCTTACTCACAGATCCCTCCACCCCAGCAGATATAACACAGACTAAAGACATATTCCCTTAAATTATCTGGAAAGCTTTAAACAACCAGCCTCCAAACTCAGTCTTAAACTCTATCCTGCCGGATATACACCTAAGAGAACCACGCTCTCCAGAAAAACATGTCTCCTGGTTACGGTCTGGACATTACTTGTCACTACAACACTACAAACACCATTTCATGATATCCAAAGACCCTATATGCCCACAATGCAACTACCATAAGAAAGACACTGAGCATTTACTACTCAATTGTCTTGCACTATTTGAACCAACGCACACATATAACATTACAAAATTTAATGATCTATGATTCCAACCAATGAATATGACCAGCTTCATTAATACTGCAGGACCTTCATAAAGATAGAACAAACTTCTGGGACAAAGTAAGTATGTAAGTATATCCCTGGGGTAAGACAGAAAAGAATACCTCCCACTTGTTCCCTGCATTTCATTGACAAAAACTGAAAGGGAGCTGGAGCAGGGAATTGGAGGCCATCCCTTTTTTTTTTTTTTTTTTTTTTCCTAAGTTGGAGTAGAAGGACCCAAGTGAGGAGAGCTCATCCAGCTTGAAAACTTAAGCTGGTGTGTCTGAATGTGTGTGGAAGTATGCAAGATGGGAAGAGGGTAGAGATAGGTAGTATGTTTGAGGAAAGGAGCTTGAATGTTTTGTGTGTGATTGAAACAACTGGTTGAAACAAAGCCAAAGGGGAAGTGAGAAGTTAGTTTGGGAATGTCTTAGAGGTAAAGTCAAGGGTCAGTGTGAGGGCTATATCTAAGGAAGGTGTAGCACTGCTGCTGAAGGAGGAGATGTGGAAATGTGCAAAAGAGTGTAAGGAAGTGAGCCCTAGACTGATATGGGAAAAATGAAAATGGATTACAACAGGTGGTTGATTATTAGTTCTTATGCACCTGGAAATGAGAGGTCTAAGGAAAAGAGGCAAATATTTTGAGAGGAGCTGAGTGAGTGTTTCAGTAGTCTTGATGCAGGGATTGAGTATCATTGATGATGAGCTGAATGGGAGTGTAGATAATGCGGCAGTTGAGAATTAGGAACATGGGGTACCTGGTGTTGTGAATATGAATGATGAACAGCTTGTGGAGTTGTATGGTGAAAAGAACTGTTGATCAGGAATACTCAGTTCAAAAAGAGGGATATAACATAAGCATTCATGGATGAGTAGAAAGGATGCTAAGTGGATGATATTGGGTTAGGTAATGAATGATAAGTGTACAAAGGGGAAAATTTTGGATGTGAATTTGTTTATAGAGGGGCAGCTGGTGGGATATCTGATCAGTACTTAGTAGAGGCAAGGCTTCAAGGAAAGTGGAAATGATATGGGTAGGAATAGGGTAGCAAAAGTGAATTAGCTTGGAGAATAGGTTTGTGAGAAGAGATACCAGGAGAGATTGAGTGTTGAATGGGAGGAAGTGAAAGTGAATGGAGCTAAGGAAGAGGTTGAAGAATGGGAGATATTTAGGGAACCCCTGCTTACATGTGCAAGAGAATTGTGTGGTATGTAGAAGGTGGAGATGGGAGGTGGACAGGTTAGAGAAGGTTGTGATTAGTGGGATAAAAGGAAGTTAAGTTGCTTGTGAAAGAGAAAAGAGAGGTGTATAAGCATTATTTGTAGGGAAGGAATGCAATTGATTAGGAGATATACAAGACAGACTGGAAGGGGGTGAAGAGGAAGGTACAGGGTCTGAAAAAGAGGGCAAGTGAAAGTTGGAGTGAGAAAGTATCAGGAAAATTTGGGAAGGATAAAGAATGTCTCAGAAAGAGTTGAATAGTGTGAGAAAAATATGAGAAGAAATGGGATCAATAGTGAAAGGGACAAGTTGAGAAGTATTAACAGGTAGAAATGAGATGAAGAGGAGATGGAGTGAGTATTTTGAGTGACTATTAAATGTTTTTGATGATAGGTTGGCAGATGTAGGATGTTTTGGACATGAGGGTATGCAAGGTGAGAGAGACATGGCAAGTGGTTTGTTGAAAAGAGAAGAAATAGTTAAAGCTTAGTTTAAGATCAAGTGTGAAAGTGGCTGGAGTGGATGGCATTGCAGTGAAATTTCTTTAGCAAAAAGGTGATTTTGTTGTTGATTGGCTGGTTAGGATTTTAAGTGTGTTTATATCCCCCTGTGAGGTAACTGAGGATTGGCAGAATGCCTGTTTAATATTCAAATTATGGAGGTGTAAGTTTTTGAGTGTAGCTGGTAAGTTGTACAGGAGTGGTGATTGAAAGGATGGCATGCTTAGAGTTTAAGATTAAGGAGGAACAGAGTAGCTTCAGAAGTGGTAGAGGATAAGAGGATCAGTTGTCTTTGAAAAGTCTGAGCAAGAAATGCTTACAGAAACAGAAGGACTTGTATGTGGCATGTACATATTGTGCTTGCTTGCCTTCATCCATTCCTAGTGCTATGCCGCCCCCACAGCAAACAGCATCGCTACCCCATGCTTCAACGAGGTAGCAATCTGGAGAAAGCATATGATTGGATTGATAAAGATGCTCTTTGGAGGGTTTTGCAAGTATATGGTATTGGTGGATAGCTGCCAGAAGCAGTGAAGAGTTCTTATTAAAAGAGTAAGGCATGTGTGCATGTAGGATGAGAAGAGGGTGAATGGTTCTAGTTAAAGGTGGATCTGTGGCAGGGTTGTATGATGTCACCTTTGCTTTTTAATTTAATTATGAATAGGGTGGTAAGGAAGATGAATGCAATGGTCTTGGAGAGAGAGGAGGTATGAGGTATGTTGGGATGGAGGTCCTGGGTGGTGAGTCTGTTGCTTTTTTGCTGATAATGTGGCAATGGTAACAGATTAGAGTGATAAACTGCAGAAGTTATCTTCTGAGTTTTGGGGAGTGTGTGAAAAAAATTTGAGAGTAGATTTGGATAAGAGGAAGGTTACTAGGTCATGCAGTGCAGAGAGAGAGTTCATTTGGAGTGTTGATTAGAATGGATAGAACCTGAAGGAGGTAAGCTGTTTTAGATGTCTGGGAGTGGACAAGGCATTTAAGGGAACCATGGGAGCTGAAGTGAGCCATAGGGTGGTTGAAAGGGCTTAGGTCCTGGGCACATTGAAAAGTGTGTGGAAAGATAGGTCACTGCCTGTGATGTAAAGATGGATATGCTTGATGATATCGTATCGTACAGATGTAAGACATGGGCCTTAGATGAAAAAGGATGTAACAGTGGATGCATTGGAAATGAAATGTTGGAGGACAATATGTGGTGTGAGGAAGGTTGATGTAATGAAGAGTGATAAGGTAAGAAAAGATGTTAGGATGAGGAGTATGTATGAGAGAACTGAAAATGTTATGCTAAAATGGTTTGGATATATGAAAAAGATGAGTAAGAAGAGGCAAACTAAGAGGATATACATTATGGAAGTGGCTTGTGGGGGATAAACTAAGGAGGAGGTGGAAGGATGAAGTGAAAGATACTTTGAGATATTTGGGTTTAAACATGCAGGAAGGTGTGAGGTGTGCATAGGATAGAGTAAATTGCAGTCAGGAGAAACTAAGGAAAGATCTCTGGGACTTATTTGTGGATGGGGGGCTCTGTTATCAGTTAATTATACATGACAGCTAGTACAGATGGAAGACATGGCCTTAGATGAAAAAGGATGTAGCAGTGGATGCATTGGAAATGAAATGTTGGAGGACAATATGTGGTGTGAGGAAGGTTGATGTAATGAAGAGTGATAAGGTAAGAAGTGATAAGTTAGGATGAGGAGTATGTATGAGAGAATTGAAGATATGCTAAAATGGTTTGGATATATAAAAACAATAAGTAAGAAGAGGCAGACTAAGGGGATATATATTGTGGAAGTGGGTTGTGGGGGATAAACTAAGGAGGAGGTGGAAGGATGAAGTGAAAGATGCTTTGAGATATTTGGGTTTAAACATGCAGGAAGGTGTGAGGTGTGCATAGGATAGAGTGAATTGCAGTTATGTGTAAAGGAAGCAAATGGCTATTAGTGGACTGAACTAGAGCATATAAAGCAGCCAGGAGAAACCAAGGAAAGATCTCTAGGACTTATTTTTTGGATGGGGGGCTCTGTTATCAGTTTATTATACATGACAGCTAGAAAGAGGATGTGTGAAGATTGAGGTTGTTCATTTGCTGCTGGTGCTGCTCCAGTTTTTCAGGAAACAGAAAATATGTATGTGAAAGTCAATGTAATCATCCAACATTCTCATTGTATACTGAATATGTTGGATGACTCTTGATGTGGTAAGCATTTTTTTGAGATGTAAACATGTTTGGCATTAACAGTGAGTGACTCATTGAGACTCTGAGAGTTAGTACAAATGCAGATGGAGTTATTTCTGTATTATCTTCATGCTGTTATTAAGCTTTAATTCCAATGAAATTTGTTTTCTATAAGTGATATAGAAATGGTAATCTTTATCTATCCACATTAAAAGTATATTTTTTACGTTGTGATTTCATATATGAATATCTATTTTTATGATTGTTTACAATTTATGTATAAAAACAAGATAAACTTTTCAGGATCTGGCAAAAAAGAAAAAATGTATTTATCTCAATCAGAACATATTGTAAAAAATGTATACACTTTAGGTGCTGTTGCAAAGTACATTGAAATCCCAGGCCCCTAAGTGGATGGGAGTCATCCAGCTTAAAGACCTGGGAGTGATAAAATCTTCTTTGTTTCCATCCTTTGCCTCATTTGTGATTTATCTCCTGTAGGGTCACTTGTATGCTTGGGGCAAAGGTTCTGGTTTTAGGGCAAATATTACCTTTTGGGAAATGCTGTGCCCATTATAGACAAGCAATTTTTGGACATTGCTCCATTAAGTTCATTTATATTTCACCCACAATCTTTGCTGCTGAAGTACACCACGAACATGGATGCTCCACTGCAATTCCTCAAGATTTGTCTAAATTATTCTAAATGACTCTCATGTGAACCATTCATGGTATTTGAGAATTTTTGGTATTATGAAATAGATTGCTTACATGTGAATTAAGTGTTGCAGAGGCCAGTATTTGCAAGGGACATGGGTATAGAAATTAATATGGACAGATCGTCTGAGTCATCATGGTTATCCCTCCACCAGTCAGCTTGAAAGTTTTTCAGACTTTTTAATGTAAAAGAAGTTGAAGAATCAACTGTGAGTGAAGCAAAGCTGTATGTTTAGAGTTTTCTTTAGTATCTTCCATGAGTATAGAAAGCCATTAACACCATCACTTCACATAGAAGTTCTATGCTGGATTTTTTACATTGTTTGATTTTATATTGATATGTCTGGTTTCTTATGGAATAAACTATTGTAACCCATTTTTTCCTAGAAGCCTCTAGCTTCCCCATCTCAACCAAATTTAGAGTTGTCAAAGTTTTTGGATATTTTACAGTCTGGAAGTTTTACTGGTAATCATTTTACAAAAACTTTTTCTCACAGCCCTAGGATTGGGATAAAGGGTTCATGCAATTATTTTCATATCTATACATAGGAATTTGCTGGTGTCACTAGCTTCTATTTGTAAGTGGTTTTGCTGCAAGACTGTATCATTGTCAGTGAATGAAATGAATACAGTCTTGTCAAGGAATTTCTCCCTTCAAAAGAGCCAGTCATTTTCCTGTTCCTACTTGTAGTGCAGCCTCAAAGCTGCAGTAGTTTATGAAAGAGATCCTGGGGTTGTATAGCTATTTGATCATGAGAAGTCACTTTGACTGAGCTTTATCCAAAACAGATGGAAAGGAACGCGATATCATTGATGACCCTCTTGTTTTATAAGGATCCATCGTTTCCTTATTCCTGTAAGGGGTACAGTTTTGAAGCAAAAGGAGCCTCATAATGGGGGACCTAGGTTTCCACACTAATAAGAATAAGCTACTTATGTTTGGAGATGATGTTCTATGGGTAAACATTAATCCAAACCCAAAGTTTTTGGGTGAGGATGATACATTTAGGAATGACCGTTTTACTTTGATCCTGGAAAATTTCCCCATCACAGCACTGTCCTTTATGTCTACTCAAAACTTATTGAATTTCTTCATGTTATTGAAGGTTACATAGCAAAAGATTTGCTTGTTTATCCAGGTTTCTTGAAATCTTTATCAGCAAGGAACATAACCTTCTAGATCAAGAAGCTGATACTGTTTCCTCAGCTTGCTTGCTAAAGCCTATGATGCTACGTAGACTCCTCTGGCTTCTATCTTGGCATTTTTAAGGAATCTCTGGTTGGATGAAAGGAACAAGAGTGGTCTTTGGCATTAGACAAGCACCTTTTTTTAGGTAATATTTCAGTCTGGATGTGGTGGACCATCCTTGTGTGGTGCTGCCTATAGATGATGTTCCTATGGAGAAGTCAGATTGTCATTGAAGGTAAGCATTTTGTTTTTCTTAGGTTTTTCTTTAAGCCCTCCTTCTCAGTGTGGATATGCTCTTACTGTCATAGAGCTCTGTCCATAGGTGAGAAATGATTGTTTTGTCAAATGGAAAAAACATTTCTTTATTTTATTCACAGCCTTTTAAGCATTTGTTTAGTTTTCCTTCCATTTCTTTTTCCTCCTTTTGAAAAATCATTTTGATTACAGACAGCAGCAGGTCTGAGGCAGGTGCCAACAATCATGAAGTGAATAGTTGTGGGTCAGAATGCATGACCACATCAGCTATACTGTGATGTCTTGGTCTAGGCAGTTTGCTGTATGGTCGTTAAGTGCCTGTAAGTGAGCACCCATTGACATCTTAAGCTTTATGATAGTCAAAGGAAATGAATTGCCATGGATGCATCCTTTTTCTCGAGGTGGGATGAGATCAAATAGTCTTTTAACCTCTGCAAGCAGGAGCTTTCTCAGATGTTCATGGGTTTTACGTAGGACAGAGAAATGGTTTTTCATTCTTCAGAGCTTCCATTTTTTTCATATGCACAGCAAACTGAATAATGTGTATGTAAGGCAGCTTTTTTTTTTTTAATTCTACTTTTTTGAAGCAAAAGACCTGAGATGTCCCATACCTAATACCAACCTGGTTGCAATTGGTTAAATGCCATGGGTTAATCTCTGCCATCTTTTTTCTACAGTTTTCTAAAGGACCTAAGGTTGCAAGAGGAACAACTTTGCTGTATGACGTAAGTCAGTGTTCACCTCCCACTTCCTCTTTCCTGCATTGATTTTGGGTTATTTTATAATGAGTTGCTGCCTCAATAGTTTGTTTTATGTGGGCACCCATGCCTGGGTTGATTTCAGTTTTTAGCTGTACTATTGCTCCATGATGTATGTTTGTATCTTGTTTTTGGTTGTTATCCAAGATGAAAATGAAAGGAAATGGCATTGTGTTTTGGTTTCTTTGCATATTGATATGCATCAATAGGATCATAAAGCCAATATTTAGAGACAGGTAGGAATGACATTATGAGCATGCAAATGATAATGGAGAAAGTTACGATATGATGCTTAGATGGAAGTATTAATAGCATATCAGTTAGCTCCTCTGTGTCTCTTATCAGTAACATAAATAAAGCTTAATGATAAATGATTCCATATCAGAGTTTTGTGTTGTCATGGCATGTAAAAATGTTCTTGGCTGTTAGGAACGTCTTCCCTAATACAGATAAGAAATATTACAGTATCTGGGTAACTTGTTTAATGTTATGGGGTAAAATGTTACTGTTGATAAGTGTTGTATCAGAATCAGCATAACTTACTGTTCTTCAAGAACGAATAAAATTTACTCAACTGCTTGGATGTAATATTGGCAGTAGATGATACAAAGTCCTCACTAATAGTGCATTACCTATTTTATACAAAATTTGCTTAGTGTAAATACACTTGAAAGGACTTTTTCCTCAGTAGTTTGGACTGTAGATGGTGTGGAAAGACTTGTATTTTTCACTTGTGTGGGAATTATTGGTATGATACAAAAGGGTAGCTACTTTGATATCATTTCAACCAAAACAGAAATGTTTTAGATTATTTACTTTACTGTATGAGACATATATTAAGATGAACGTGAAAAAAGCATAAAAAGTCAATTCATTTATTGACATATCATTCTTGTGCCATATGAGTAATATGCATCATCTTTTTTTTAGAATAAAAAGAATATGGAAATGCATTCATAGAGAAACTGCCTGAAATTTGTCAAGGCACAATTCACATTCAGACTCATGATGGTTAATTTAATCAGTTTTAGAAATATTTGATATTCACTTTATGAACTGAAGATAATATGTTGTAAATTAGATTATTAGGTAGATTAAAGATGCTTCATAAAACACAGTGGGATGGTAATATATTTTTTATCTATTTTTTTATTCACATTTACTATATCATTTAGTGATAACCAAATTTTCAGTGAGAATATGACCATTCATATCCAGTAGCATCTCATAAAACTTTTTATTAATGAAAAGTCTGCACAATTATTCAACAACTATGGAAGTGAAGTATTTATGTTGTTGTTTATATATAAGTTACAAAAAAATGAAAGATGAAAACCAAAGTTGTTTCACATGAAACTTGTCAATGCACCACATCAAGTAATGGATTTGCAAACATCCTTTCATGGAAGATTACCATCAAATGAAAATTGGAATAACAAATGCAGTTCATTGAATTGTTGCCATGTATAGAATGGAATATCTTTCCCTTTGTTTTCATAAGAAAATTTATGAGTTTGGGTACATAAAAGGTAAAACAACATTCGTATATAGTCCAGACATTCCATTTGACTATAAAAAATTTCTAAGCCAAAAAGCTGTGGTTTCCAAACTAATATAAATGACTGATTACTGACTGCTAGCTCTTCACAAACTATGTAAACAAAGTTTTTCCATTAGTGAAACATGTCATTAAATAAGAGCTCCTGTCTTAAGTCACTGAGTTGCAGTAGTCAGAATGTTGTTAGCCAAGTTGTAAATCCAAGAGGAGTGTGAAGTAACCTTTAGTGTGCAGTGATGTAGGTGGAGCTTCTTTTGGTTTACTTGACAGACAAGATGCCATCATGATAATGAGAATACTCAGGTCAAGGTTAATAGGCCAGTAATATATATCACTAAGCCATCATCAGCTCACAACTCTGTCACCTAACCTTGTCTTAATGCTATGTAAATGAGACAGTGAAATTAGAGCAGGTTGTGATAAGAGCCCTTCAGGAAATGTATTACAAGAATCTTTTTGTGAAATGAGAAAGGAATTGACATAAAATCCATAAAGAGAAGTACAAGTGAGATAGATTATTATTTGTTTTTAAGTACATTGATAACATTTTAAAGAAAATTATGTTTACAGCATATACAGGACTCCTTCACCACAAACAGAAGATACTTTTCAGTAAAGGAATGTATAGATTGAAATTGTTTAAATGAAAGATAGACTTTTCATAGTGAAAGGGTGGTTATATATCCAGGTCATCTCCTCTAGACCAAGTATCCACATTCTTGGACATACATATAGTTATCTTTAATAGCTATCATTATATGACCCCGGAACCCTTCTCCAGGGGTTCCTGCAGCTTTGAGGTTGTGTTACCACCAGCAGAAGGGAAAGGCTGGACTACTCTGGTGTGAGAAGTTCTTCCATGAGATTGTACTAAGATAAGACAATCTTGCCAAAGATGACTTTTCACTGGCAGCATTACCACAAACAGGCAAAGTCCAGTAATGCTTAGCATTTTTGTTTATTTATCCATCTGTCTGTCTTGTAGGGTGTTAGATTACTTCTTGGTAGAGGTAAGGGTAAAATTTGTAGGAGCTTTAGAAAAAGAAGAAATCATTAGGATGGGAAAAGGATAATTAAAGTGAATGAACTTGGGAAAACAGGCATGTGTGAGGAGACAGTAGGAGAGATTGGGTGAACAGTAGCACAAGGTGAGGGTAAATGTAACTCAGGGAGTGAATGAGGAATGGGAGGTATTTAAGGAAGTACTCCTTACATGTGTGTTAGAAACATATGGTATGGAGGAGGTGGGATGTAGAAATGTGAGAAAGGGTAGTGAGTGGTGGAATGAGAAAGTTAAGTTGTTAATGAAAAAGAAAAGCAAGTTGTGTGGGCATTACCTGCAGGGAAGGCATGTAATTGATTGGAAGGTTTACAGGAGGTCAAGAGGAGAGTGCAAGGGCTGAAAAAGAGGGCAGATGAGAGTTTGGGTAATGAAATATATGCATTCTTCAGGGAGGATATGAAAATGTCTTGGAAGGTGGATGATAGTGTGCAGAGGAAAAGAGAACAAATGGATGTATCAGTGAAGGACACATATGGGGAAGTGGTAATAGGTAAAGAGATGAAGAGGAGATATAGTATGAGGGACTGTTGAATGTATTACATGGTAAGATGGCGGATGATGGATGTTTTGGGCAAGGAGGCATGCAAAGTATGGGAGTCATGGCAAAGGGTTTGGTGAGAACCTCTTATAACATGAATTGTGGTAAGGTAATTGGAGAGGATGGGATTACAGTCGAGTTTCTTATGAAAGGAGGTGACTTGAGTTGTTGATGAATCAATTAGGATTTTTATTATATATATGTCTCATGGTGAGGTGTTTAATGATTGAAGGAATGCTTATGTTGTACCATTATATAAAGGTAAGGGGAACAAAAATGAATGTTCAGACTACAGAGATATAAGTTGATTGAGTGTACTTAGTGCATTGTTATTTATTGTATTGAGAGGGTGATGATATCCACAGAGCATGAGATCGAGGAGCAATGTGATTTCAGGAATGGTAGAGGATGTGTGGATCAGGTTTTTGCTTTGAAGAAATTGTGTGAGAAATATTCAGAAAGACAGAAGGATTTATATGTGGCATTTATGGATCTGGAAAAAGCATATGATGGGTTTGATAGAGAGGATTTGTGGAAGATGTTAAAGTATGTATGGTCTCGGAGGATAGCTGCTGAAATCAGTGAGGAGTGTTTGTCAAGGGAGTGAGGCATGTGTGCAAGTAGGAAGAGAAGATGGGAATTATCTATATGTAATTACTATTTGTACTGTATGGGGAAGGAGTTTACACTAATGGGGCCCAATCTCTTCAACATTCTCTGCTATCATACAACGTAAGTCTTTGTATGCTTTCTGCATTAACCATGTCCACGGTGAGAGGTTCCAGTTGAAGATGTGTTTGTGTTGGTGTTTTATGTCGCCATGATAATTTAGTCTGTTTATGGTTGGGATGAGGGGTTACCAGGCTCCGCTTGCAATAAGTGACACTGCAAGTGAAAAGTCACTTTTGGCTAGGGAATATCATTGGGATTGCAGTCTCATCAAAGAACTTTCACTTAAAAGGGGTCTTAATTTCCCTGCTACCTGAAACAGCACGGAATTAGGCTGCAAAAGCCTTTAGAAAGGTCCTGGTTAATGCCAGGACTCTTTCATAGAAACTGATCTTGGGGGTAATTTTTGATAGATAATTGGATGGAGTGATGAGGGAGGTGAATGCTAGGGCAGTAGAGAGAGGGACAGGTCTGCATTGTCAGGAGTTGTGAGGTCTAGGAGGTCAATAGATTACTGTTTGCTAATGACACAGCACTGGTAGCAGATTTGAGTGAGAAAATTCAGAAGCTGGTGTGGGAGAGTTTGTAGAAGGAGGAAGTTGAGAGTAAGTGTGAATAAAAGCAAGGATATTGGCTTTGGCAGTTGAGAAAATGGGTACATTGGAGTGTAAGTTTGAATGGAGAAAACCTAGAGAAAATGTTTTAATTACCTCTATGTGGACATGGCAGCAAATGGAACCATGGATGACAGGGAAAGGTTCTGGGCACATTGAGGAGTGTATGAAAAAATAGGTTACTGTTGTGAAGGCAAAAATAAGTATGTTTAATGGTTGGGGTGAAAGAATTCAAAGTCCTTGTCACCTGCATGTTGAGCTGGAAACACACACACACACACACACACACACACACACACACACACACACACACACACACACACACACACACACACTCCCCTCTTGTATTTCAGTTTCTAAATTATCAAACAGAAGAAGGAGCTAAGTAAGGAGTTCTCATCCTCTTTGAAGGCTGAGGTTGGGGTGTCTGAATGTGTGTGGATGTAACCAAGATGAGAAAAAAGGAAAGTTAGGTTGCATGTTTGAGGAGAGGAAGGGCAAAAGCTACTGAAGGTTAGCACTGCTGCTGTCGCAGGATTTGGGGGAATGTGTGAAAGAGTGTAAGGAAGTGAACACCAGACTGATTTAGGTAAAAATGAAAGTGAATTGCAAGGGGTGGGTGATTATTTGTGGTTATGTACCGAGCTATGGGAAAGATGATAATGGGAGGCAAGCTTTTGATGGTGTGGCATTGAGGTCTCATCTCGTAGCCCCCTCTTTTGGCTTCCCTCCCTCACTTTGTAAACTCATATCTAGCTTCCTCTCAGGCTGATCTGTTTCTGTGGTTGTTGATGGATCAGCCTCTCCTCCTTTTTCCATCAACAGTGATGTTCGTCAAGGTTTTGTCCTGTTCCCTAAATTTTTCTCCTTTTTGTCAACAATTTTCTATCCTCCCTAAATAACCAAATGCACTCATATGCTGATGACTTCACACTGCATTCCTTCACATTCTTCAATTTTACTCCTTCTCTTACACAATCTGCATCTTGTCTTGGCACAATTTCCTCAATAAACTCAGACTTGGACAGGATATCTCAGTGGGGTAGACAAAACCTTGTTTAGTTTGATGCCTCAAAGACCCAGTTTCTACCCATCTCTCTATTAAACATTTCTCACAACTCATGTCTATCCTTTGATGGTTCTGTAATTCAACCTTTTGAATCAGTTAACATACTTGTTATTGCTGTAACATCCACTGTTTCTTGGCAACCCTGCATTGCAGAAATAGCTATCTGCCTCTAAGAAACTGGGAGCCCTGTTAAGATGTTGAAATTTCTTTTTTTCTGAACAGTTATTCTGTTTAAACAAAGGATTGACTCATCCTGGTATGGAGTACTGCTTTCACATCTGGGGTGGTTCTAGCTCTGTTACCTTACTTGACAGAGTTTAGTTGAAAGCGATCTGACTCATAAACTGTCCCAGGCTAACTTCAAAACTTGACCTGCTTGCCCTATACCACAAAGTTGGTTCACTCTCCCATTTCTGGTGGTATTACTTTGATTTTTTGTTCTCAAGAGCTAGCTGCTTGTGTGCCAACCACAAGCTAGACCATGCAGTATTTGGCAAGCTGCTGCGTTACATTATGACTGTGTGGCCATTGGCAGCTTGAGGATGGGCTTTTTTGATAACTGTTTCTTTCCCTACACCTTAAAGCTTTGGAACTCTCTACCTTCTTATGTCTTTCCCAATAACTAATACCTGGCACATTTTTCACTTCCTCCAATATTCACAAATAATTTTTTTTTACTTTTCTTTTTTCCTTTCATAATCCCCTCTATATTTTGATTAAGGTCCAGCCTCAACATGGACTTTTGTCCATAACTGGAGCCTCCAATGTGAAAAAAATGTGTTTTGGGAGCAGCAGAGTGAATATGTCAGCAGTTTTGATGCAAGAGATTGAGTTTTAGCGATTTGCAATTAAAATTTAAGAGTCAGTAGTATGGCAGTTTAGGTTATGATTAGGGGACACAGGGTTTTCTGTGAGGTGAAGAGGAATGGTTAAAAGTTGTGGAGCTGTGTGCTTAAAAAGGACTGGTGGTCGGGAATACCTTGTATGAAAAGAAGGGTATACATAAGTGCATGGGGTCAGTACATATTATTTGAAAGGCTTGCAAAAGAAAGATTTTTGATTATGAATGAGTTGATAGGGGCAGCTGGTAGGATGTCTGGTCATTACCCAGTGTAGGTAAAGATGAAGATATGTAGAGGTTTTCAGAAAAGAGGAAATAACATGAGTGACAAGAGGGTGGTGAAGGTGAATGAGTTTGGAAAACAGAGGTGTGTGAAGGAATACCAGAACAGATTAGTTGTGAGATAGAAGTTGAGATTAAGCAAAGCAAGGGGAATTAGCGAGAAATGGGAGATATATGGGGAAGCAGTACTGGCATGTGTGAGAGAAGTGCGTGGCATGTGGGAGGTGGGCAGATGAGAAAGGGTAGCGAGTAGTGGGATAATGAAGTAAAGTTGTTTGTGGAAAAGAAGAGAGAGGTATGTGGGTAGTGCTTAGAGGGAAGGAGTGCAAATGATTGGGAAATGTACAAGAGAAAGCAGGAGGAGGTCAAGAGGAAGATGCAGGGATGAAAAAAAAGAGGGAAAATTGTCATTAGGGTGAGCAGGTATCACTGAACTTCAGGGAGAATAAGAATATATTTTGGAAGGTTGATAGTTTGAGAAAAACAAGGGAACAGATGGGAACATCAGTGAAGAGGGCAAATGAAAAAGTGGTGAGATGAGGAGGATATGGATTGAGTAATTCGAAGGACTGTTGAGTGTGTTTTCTGATAAGGTGGCAGATTTAGGGTGTTTGGGTCAGGGAGGCATGCAAAGAGATTTGGAGAAGAGAGAAGTAGTGAAAGCCTTGTGTAAGATGAAATGTGACATGGCAGCTAGAGTGGATGGAATTGCAGTTGAACTTCTTAAGAAAGTGGGTGAATGTTGTTTAGTTAGTTAGGATTTTGTATGTATGTAAGGATCATGGTGAGATGTCTGAGGATTGGCAGAATGCATACACATATTGCCATTGTATAAAGACAAGGGATACAAAGGTGAGTGTTTGAATTACAGAGGTCTAAGTTTGTTGAGTGTACCTGGGAAGTTTTGTATGATAGTGATGATTAAAAAGGTGAAGGCAAAAGCATGTGATAGAGTTGATTGAGATGCCTATTCTTTTGAATATATGGTATGGGAGAAATGCTACTCTAAGCAGTGAGAAGTTTTTATCAAGAATGTATGGTATGTGTGCAAGTAGTTAGAAAGCAGGATGAGTGGTTCCAGGTAAAGGTTGGTCTTCGGCAGGGATGTGTGATGTCACCAAGGATTTTTAGTTTCTTTATGGATGAGGTGGTGAGGAAGGTAAATGCAAAGGTCCTGGAGAGAGGGATGATGGTCCTTAGGGGATGAAGAGGCCTAGGAAGCCTCATAAAGTTAGAGGGAACTCTTGGCGGCAGGAAAGTAGGTAGGTAAGGAAAGATTGATGAAGAGGATATATGTGTCAGAGGTGGAGGGAACAAGGAGAAACGGGAGACCAAATTGGAGGTGGAGGGATGAAGTGAAAAAGATTTTGAGTGATTGGGGAATGAACATTCAGGAGGGTGAGAGGCATGCAAGGAATAGAGTGAATTGGAAAGATGTGGTATACTGGGGTCAACATGCTGTCAATGGACTGAACCAGGGCTTGTGAAGCGTCTGAGGTAAATTATGGAAAGGTCTGTGGGTACTGGGTGTGGATAGAGGCTGGGGTTTCTTCAAGCATGGGGTGGCGCTGCGGTTTCCTGTGAGGCTGAATTGCACCAGGAATGGATGAAGGCAAACAAGTATGAATATGTACATGTGTGTGTATGTAATGTCTGCATATGTGTATGTATATGTATATATATGTTGATATGTTTATGTATGTATATATGCATATGTGGGTGTTTCTGTATATATATATTTGTATATGAGTGGATGGGCCATTCATCGTCTGTTTCCATGGTGCTTCCTCACTGATGCAGGAAACAGCGATTATGTATAATGAATGAATATATGGTTGTTTAATATGTTTATGGATGGGGTGGTTAGGGAGGGGAATGCAAGAGTTTTGGAGAGAGGGGCAAGTATGCAGTCTTTTGTGGATGAGAAGGCCTGGGAAGTGAGTCAGTCATTGTTCACTGATGATACAGCGCTGGCAGCTAATTTGGGTGAGAAACTGCAGAGGTTGAGGACTGAGTTTGGTAAAGTGTGTGAAAGGAGAAAGTTGACAGTAAATGTGAATAAGAGTAAGGTTGTTAGGTTCAGTAGGGTTGAGTGACAAGTTCCTTGGGAGGTAAGTTTGAATGAAGAAAAACTGGGGGAAGTGAAGTGTTTTAGATATCTGGGAATGGACTTAACAGCAGATGTAACCATGGAAGCGGAAGTGAGTCAAAGGATGGGGGAGGGTGCGAAGGTTCTAGGAGCATTGAAGAATGTGTGGAAGGTGAAAACGTTATATTGGAGAACAAAAATGGGTATGTTTGAAGGTATAGTGGTTCCAACAATGTTATATGGTTGTGAGGCATGGGTTATAGATAGGGTTGTACAGAGGAAGGTGGATGTGTTGGAAGTGAAATGTTTGAGGACAATATGTGGTGTGAGATGGTTTGATCAAGTAAGTAATGAATGGGTAAGAGAGATATGTGGAAATAAATAGAGTGTGATTGAGAGAGCAGAAGAGGGTGTGCTTAGATGGTTTGGACATATGGAGAGAATTAATGAGGAAAGATAGACAAAGAGGATATATGTCAGTGGTGGAGGAAACAAGGGGAAGCGTGAGACCAAATTTGAGGTGGAAGGATGGAGTGAAAAAGATTTTAAGCGATTGAGGCCTGAACATACAGGAGGGTGAGAGGCTTGCAAGGAATAGAGTGAATTAGAATGATGTGGTATACTGGAGTTGACTTGCTGTTAATGGACTGAACCAGGGCATGTGAAGCATCTGGGGTAAACCATGGAAAGGTCTGTGGTGCCTGGATGTGGAAAGGGAGCTGTGGTTTTGATGCATTACTCATGACAG
Organism: Panulirus ornatus; assembly: GCF_036320965.1. Classification (NCBI taxonomy): domain Eukaryota; kingdom Metazoa; phylum Arthropoda; class Malacostraca; order Decapoda; family Palinuridae; genus Panulirus; species Panulirus ornatus. Next base: position 18,052,129 of record NC_092240.1, read on the forward strand.
CTAGAGATTGATTGTGAACGAATGTGGGCTTTTTTTTTGTCTCTTCCTGGCGCTGCCTCGCTAAAAAAGGGGGGGCTATTTCCTGTGTGGCAGGGTAGCGACAAGAATGGATGAAGGCAAGCAAATATGAACATGTACATGTGTATATATGTAGATGTCTGTGTATGTATATATATATATATTGATATATATATTTATGTATTTGGGCCTGTATGTATATATATGTGTATATGAGTGGATGATGCTTTCTTCGTCTGTTTCCTTGTGCTACCTCACTGACATGGGAAAGAGCGGTTAAGTATATAATGTTATTACTTCCCCATTAGCCCCCTTCATCAATGTTCTCATTTGTTCTCTTGTCTTACGAACTTTATTTGCCCCCTTCCAAAACATCTTTTTATTGTCCCTAAAATTTAATGATACTCTTTCACCCCAACTCTCATTTGCCCTCTTTTTCACCTCTTGCACCTTTCTCTTGACCTCCTGCCTCTTTCTTTTATATCTCCCAGTCATTTGCACTACTTCCATGCAAAATCGTCCAAACGCCTCTCTCTTCTCTTTCACTAACAATCTTACTTCTTCATCCTAACACTCACTACCCTTTCCAATCTACCCTTTCTCATGCCACAAGCATCTTTTGTGCCAGCCATCACTGCTTCCCGAAATACATCCCATTCCTCCCCCACTCCCCTTGTGTCATTTGCTCTCACCTATTGCCATTCTGCACTCAATCTCTCCTGTTACTCTCACTCTTTTCACCCCAATATTCATCTTTTCTGAAAGCCTCCACAAATCTTCACCTCCACCTCCCAAGATAATGATCAGACATCCCTCCAGTTGACCCTCCCAGCGCATTAACATCTAAGAGTCTCTCTTTCACGTGCCTATCAATTAACACATAATCCAATAACGCTCTCTGGCCATCTCTTCTACTTACATATGTATACTTATGTATATCTCTCTTTTTAAAGCAGGTATTCCCAATCACCACTCCTTTTTCAGCACACAAATCTACAAGCTCTTCACCATTTCCATTTACAACACTGAACGCCCCATGTACACCAATTATACCCTCAACCTGCACATTACTCACCTTTGCACTCAAATCACTGTAACCTGATCTCGTGCATCAAAGCTGCCTGTAATCTTTAGTTACAGGCTTTCTTGACCCATAAGCATTATATCAACCCCAGATTTGTATTCAGCATTAAATATTGTTCTTATGTTGAGGTTTTCATACTAATCTCTTTTTTTAAGTTGATGGCTCTAGTCATGGACAAAACTTCACATCAAGGTCAGGCCTTAATTGAAATATAAAGAGAATTATGAAATGGAAAAAGAAAAGAAAAGACAAGGGAAAGTATTTATGAATTTTTGAGAAAGTGAAAGACCTTTCTATAGAAATGTGATTGGTCATAGTTATTGGGAAAGACATGAGAAGGTAGAGAGTTCCAAAGTTTCGATGTGTAGGGAAAGAAGTAGGTATCAAAATGGCCCACCCTTGAGTTGCCAATGGCCACACAGTAATCATGTGATGCAGTAGCAGGGTGATTTTAGCCCAAAATGACATTTCAGAAATATCTGTAATGTAATATATACTTGAAATAATCTTGGAAAATATCTCTTGATGCTCCTCCAAGCTGACAGATACCCAGTTGATACGAAACGAATGATAAAACAGTTTTCTTAAATTGTAATAATTAATTACAGTCCTTAATGACCCTCTAACAACATTTCAACCCCAGATTCATATTCAACCTGAAAAATATTTATGTTTAGGCTTTGGAGTAAATCTATTACCCTCCAAAAAGATACTAAAAATTGCTAGTAATAGTTCAGGGCATTTTTTTTTTACTTTCCCCCAAAAATTATCTTTTAAAACTGTAATATGACATCATAAGATGCCTCTATACTTAAAATAATCATGGATATTTTTTAAACAATATTTCAAACCCAAATTTGTATTCAGCATCAGAAATAGTCTTTAACCTGAGGTTTTCACACAAATCTAGTAGCCTTCAAAAATACCAGAAATTACAGGGTATTTTTTAGCCTAAAATGTTTCTTTTAAAACTGCAATACAACATTATGAAATGCTTCTGTACTGGAAACAATCATGGAAAATATCTCGATGTGTCCTTGAGCTGATAGATACTCGATAAATATGAAACAAATGATTACTTAGTCTTTTAAAAATGAAGTAATTACAGGCTTTAATGACCCCAAAACTATATTTCAACTCTAGATTCTTATGCAGCATGAAGAATAGTCGGTATACTGATGTTTTCAAGCAAATATAGTACCCTCTGAAGAATACAAAAATTTGATTATAAGTTCATTGTATTTTTTAGCCCCCCCCTTTTTTTTTTTTTTTCAAACTGTAATTTTTTTTTTTCTTTTTTTTTTTGCTTCGTCGCTGTCTCCCGCGTTTGCGAGGTAGCGCAAGGAAACAGACGAAAGAAATGGCCCAACCCACCCCCATACACCTGTATATACATACGTCCACACACGCAAATATACATACCTACACAGCTTTCCATGGTTTACCCCAGATGCTTCACATGCCCCGATTCAATCCACTGACAGCACGTCAACCCTGGTATACCACATCGCTCCAATTCACTCTATTCCTTGCCCTCCTTTCACCCTCCTGCATGTTCAGGCCCCGATCACACAAAATCTTTTTCACTCCATCTTTCCACCTCCAATTTGGTCTCCCTCTTCTCGTTCCCTCCACCTCCGACACATATATCCTCTTGGTCAATCTTTCCTCACTCATTCTCTCCATGTGCCCAAACCATTTCAAAACACCCTCTTCTGCTCTCTCAACCACGCTCTTTTTATTTCCACACATCTCTCTTACCCTTACGTTACTTACTCGATCAAACCACCTCACACCACACATTGTCCTCAAACATCTCATTTCCAGCACATCCATCCTCCTGCGCACAACTCTATCCATAGCCCACGCCTCGCAACCATACAACATTGTTGGAACCACTATTCCTTCAAACATACCCATTTTTGCTTTCCGAGATAATGTTCTCGACTTCCACACATCTTCAAGGCTCCCAGAATTTTCGCCCCCTCCCCCACCCTATGATCCACTTCCGCTTCCATGGTTCCATCCGCTGCCAGATCCACTCCCAGATATCTAAAACACTTCACTTCCTCCAGTTTTTCTCCATTCAAACTCACCTCCCAATTGACTTGACCCTCATCCCTACTGTACCTAATAACCTTGCTCTTATTCACATTTACTCTTAACTTTCTTCTTTCACACACTTTACCAAACTCAGTCACCAGCTTCTGCCGTTTCTCACATGAATCAGCCACCAGCGCTGTATCATCAGCGAACAACAACTGACTCACTTCCCAAGCTCTCTCATCCACAACAGACTTCATACTTGCCCCTCTTTCCAAACTCTTGCATTCACCTCCTAACAACCCTGTCCATAAACAGATTAAACAACCAAACTGTAATATGATGATGAAATGCATCTATAATTTAAATAATCTTGGAACATAAATCTTAAAGCTTCCCCTGATGGATGGGCACCTGATAAACACAAAACGCATAATGACAATTTTTAAATACAATAAAGAATTACAGGCCTCAGTGACTTCTAAACATAATCGTGAAAAATGTTTTATAATGCATCTCCTAGCCGATAGACGTCTGATAGATATGAAATGAAAAATAAGACAATCTATTTAAAATGTAAATATTAATTGCAAGCCTTAATCACCCTCAAACACTTTCAACTCCACATTCATATTCAGCAGGAGAGATTGTGCTTATACTGAGGTTTTCAAGCCAATCGGGTGTGACTCAAAAAATACCACAACTTGCGAGTAATTAGTTCAAGGTATTTTTTAGCCCAGAAAATTTATCGTTTTAAAACTGCTCACATGTCGTAGAAGGCGACTAGAGGGGACGGGAGCAGGGGGCCAGAAATCCTCCCCTCCTTGTATTTTAACTTTCTAAAATGGGAAACAGAAGAAGGAGTCACGCGGGGAGTGCTCATCCTCCTCGTAGGCTCAGATTGGGGTGTCTAAATGTGTGTGGATGTAACCAAGATGTGAAAAAAGGAGAGATAGGTAGTATGTTTGAGGAAAGGAACCTGGATGTTTTGGCTCTGAGTGAAACAAAGCTCAAGGGTAAAGGGGAAGAGTGGTTTGGGAATGTCTTGGGAGTAAAGTCAGGGGTAAGCAAGAGGACAAGAGCAAGGGAAGGAGTAGCACTACTCCTGAAACAGGAGTTGTGGGAGTATGTGATAGAATGTAAGAAAGTAAATTCTAGATTAATATGGGTAAAACTGAAAGTTGATGGAGAGAGATAGGTGATTATTGGTGCATATGCACCTGGGCATGAGAAGAAAGATTATAAGAAGCAAGTGTTTTGGGAGCAGCTGAATGAGTGTGTTTGTGGTTTTGATGCACAAGACCGGGTTATAGTGATGGGTGATTTGAATGCAAAGGTGAGTAATGTGGCAGTTGAGGGAATAATTGGTATACATGGGGTGTTCAGTGTTGTAAATGGAAATGGTGAAGAGCTTGTAGATTTATGTGCTGAAAAAGGACTGGTGATTGGGAATACCTGGTTTAAAAAGAGAGATATACATAAGTATACGTATGTAAGTAGGAGAGATGGCTAGAGAGCGTTATTGGATTATGTGTTAATTGACAGGCGCGCGAAAGAGAGACTTTTGGATGTTAATGTGCTGAGAGGTGCAACTGGAGGGATGTCTGATCATTATCTTGTGGAGGCGAGGGTGAAGATTTGTATGGGTTTTCAGAAAAGAAGAGAGAATGTTGGGGTGAAGAGGATGGTGAGAGTAAGTGAGCTTGGGAAGGAGACTTGTGTGAGGAAGTACCAGGAGAGACTGAGTACAGAATGGAAAAACATGAGAACAAAGGAGGTAAGGGGAGTGGGGGAGGAATAGGATGTATTTAGGGAAGCAGTGATGGCTTGCGCACAAGATGCTTGTGGCATGAGAAGCGTGGGAGGTGGGCAGATTAGAAAGGGTAGTGAGTGGTGGGATGAAGAAGTAAGATTATTAGTGGAAGAGAAGAGAGAGGCATTTGGATGATTTTTGCAGGGAAAAAATGCAAATGAGTGGGAGATGTATAAAAGAAAGAGATAGGAGGTCAAGAGAAAGGTGCAAGAGGTGAAAAAGAGGGCAAATGAGAGTTGGGGTGAGAGAGTATCATTAAATTTTAGGGAGAATAAAAAGATGTTCTGAAAGGAGGTAAATAAAGTGCATAAGACAAGGGAGCAAATGGGAACTTCAGTGAAGGGTGCTAATGGGGAGGTGATAACAAGTAGTGGTGATGTGAGAAGGAGATGGAGTGAGTATTTTGAAGGTTTGTTGAATGTGTTTGATGATAGAGTGGCTGATATAGGGTGTTTTGGTCGAGGTGGTGTGCAAGGTGAGAGGGTTAGGGAAAATGATTTGGTAAACAGAGAAGAGGTAGTAAAAGCTTTGCGGAAGATGAAAGCCGGCAAGGCAGCAGGTTTGGATGTTATTGCAGTTGAATTTATTAAAAAAGGGGGTGACTGTATTGTTGACTGGTTGGTAAGGTTATTCAATGTATGTATGACTCATGGTGAGGTGCCTGAGGATTGGCGGAATGCTTGCATAGTGCCATTGTATAAAGGCAAAGGGGATAAGAGTGAGTGTTCAAATTACAGAGGTATAAGTTTGTTGAGTATTCCTGGTAAATTATATGGGAGGGTATTGATTGAGAGGGTGAAGGCATGTACAGAGCATGAGATTGGGGAAGAGCAGTGTGGTTTCAGAAGTGGTAGAGGATGTGTGGATCAGGTGTTTGCTTTGAAGAATGTATGTGAGAAATACTTAGAAAAGCAAATGGATTTGTATGTAGCATTTATGGATCTGGAGAAGGCATATGATAGAGTTGATAGAGATGCTCTGTGGAAGGTATTAAGAATATATGGTGTGGGAGGCAAGTTGTTAGAAGCAGTGAAAAGTTTTTATCGAGGATGTAAGGCATGTGTACGTGTAGGAAGAGAGGAAAGTTATTGGTTCTCAGTGAATGTCAGTTTGTGGCAGGGGTGTGTGATGTCTCCATGGTTGTTTAATTTGTTTATGGATGGGGTTGTTAGAGAGGTGAATGCAAGAGTTTTGGAAAGAGGGGCAAGTATGAAGTCTGTTGTGGATGAGAGAGCTTGGGAAGTGAGTCAGTTGTTGTTCGCTGATGATACAGCACTGGTGGCTGATTCATGTGAGAAACTGCAGAAGGTGGTGACTGAGTTTGGTAAAGTGTGTGAAAGAAGAAAGTTAAGAGTAAATGTGAATAAGAGCAAGGTTATTAGGTACAGTAGGGTTGAGGGTCAAGTCAATTGGGAGGTAAGTTTGAATGGAGAAAAACTGGAGGAAGTAAATTGTTTTAGATATCTGGGAGTGGATCTGGCAGCGGATGGAACCATGGAAGCGGAAGTGAATCATAGGGTGGGGGAGTGGGCGAAAATCCTGGGAGCCTTGAAAAATGTGTGGAAGTCGAAAACATTATCTCGGAAAGCAAAAATGGGTATGTTTGAAGGAATAGTGGTTCCAACAATGTTGTATGGTTGCGAGGCGTGGGCTATGGATAGAGTAGTGCGCAGGAGGGTGGATGTGCTGGAAATGAGATGTTTTAGGACAATGTGTGGTGTGAGGTGGTTTGATCGAGTAAGTAATGTAAGGGTAAGAGAGATGTGTGGAAATAAGAATAGCGTGGTTGAGAGAGCAGAAGAAGGTGTTTTGAAATGGTTTGGGCAAATGTAGAGAATGAGTGAGGAAAGAATGACCAAGAGGATATATGTGTCGGAGGTGGAGGGAACGAGGAGAAGTGGGAGACCAAATTGGAGGTGGAAAGATGGAGTGAAAAAGATTTTGAGTGATCGAGGCCTGAACATGCAGGAGGGTGAAATGCAGGCAAGGAATAGAGTGAATTGGATCGATCTGGTATACCTGGGTCGACGTGCTGTCAATGGATTTAATCAAGGCATGTGAAGCGTCTGGGGTAAACCATGGAAAGTTGTGTGGGGCCTGGATGTGGAAAGGGAGCTGTGGTTTTGAGCATTATTACATGACAGCTAGAGACTGAGTGTGAACGATTGGGGCCTTTGTTGTCTTTTCCTAGCGCTACCTCACACACATGAGGGGGAGAGGGATGTTATTCCATGTGTGGCGGGGTGGTGATTGGAATGAGTAAAGGCAGACAGTGTGAATTGTGTGCATGGGTATATATGTATGTGTCTGTGTGTGTGTATATATATGTGTACATTGAGATGTATGGGTATGTATATTTGTGTGTGGGGGCATGTATGTATATACATGTGTATGGGGGTGGGTTGGGCCATTTGTTTCGTCTGTTTCCTTGCGCTACCTTGCAAACGTGGGAGACAGCGACAAAGCAAAATAAATATAAAAAAAAACTGCAATATAACATTATAAAATGCTTACATACAACATAGTAGAATGATTACATATTTGAAATAATCATAATACTTCGTAACTCATAATGCTTCATGTGATGGTCAGACACCTGATGAATATGAAACGAATAATGACCTAATCTTAAGATGTGCTCATTAATTACAGGCCTGAATGATCCTAGGTTCATATTCAGCCTGAAAAATAGTCTTTATAATGTATGGAGGTTTTCACACTAATCTAGTAGGTAAATGTTCAGGATATTTTTTATTGTAAATATCTTTTCTTTTAAAGGTAATATAACACAATAAAATGCTTCTGTACTTGAAATAATCTTGGAAAATATCTTATAATGCTCTCCCTAGTCAATGGATACTCAATAGATACAGAATGAATAATAACACATTCTTCTTAAAATTTTATCATTAATTACAGCTTTAGTGACTCCCAAACAGTATTTCAACCCCAAAATTGTATTCAGCATAACAAGTATTCATTATCCTGAGGTTGTCATGCAGTTCTAGTACCCTCCAAAAAGTTTTGAATATTGTTGGTAACAGTTCAAGTAATTTTTAGCCTGAAAAACATTTTCTTTTGAAACTGCAACATAATGTAATGAAATGCATCTATACTTGAACTAATCATGGTAAATATCTCAAACACCCAGTAAATATACAACGATTAATAACATGATATTCATAAAATATTCAGAAGTGGTAGAGGATGTGTGGGTCAGGTGTTTGCTTTGAAGAATGTATGTGAGAAATACTTAGAAAAACAAATGGATTTGTATGTAGCATTTATGGATCTGGAGAAGGCATATGATAGAGTTGATAGAGATGCTCTGTGGAAGGTTTTAAGAATATATGGTGTGGGAGGCAAGTTGTTAGAAGCAGTGAAAAGTTTTTATCGAGGATGTAAGGCATGTGTACGTGTAGAAAGAGAGGAAAGTGATTGGTTCTCAGTGAATGTGGGTTTGCGGCAGGGGTGTGTGATGTCTCCATGGTTGTTTAATTTGTTTATGGATGGGGTTGTTAGGGAGGTGAATGCAAGAGTTTTGGAAAGAGGGGCAAGTATGCAGTCTGTTGTGGATGAGAGAGCTTGGGAAGTGAGTCAGTTGTTGTTCGCTGATGATACAGCGCTGGTGGCTGATTCATGTAAGAAACTGCAGAAGCTCTGACTGAGTTTGGTAAAGTGTGTGAAAGAAGAAAGTTAAGAGTAAATGTGAATAAGAGCAAGGTTATTAGGTACAGTAGGGTTGGAGAAGTAAAGTGTTTTAGATATCTGGGAGTGGATCTGGCAGCGGATGGAACCATGGAAGTGGAAGTGAATCATAGGGTGGGGGATGGGGTGAAAATTCTGGGAGCCTTGAAGAATGTTTGGAAGTTGAGAACATTATCTCGGAAAGCAAAAATGGGTATGTTTGAAGGAATAGTGGTTCCAATAATGTTGTATGGTTGCGAGGCGTGGGCTATGGATAGAGTTGTGCGCAGGAGGGTGGATGTGCTGGAAATGAGATGTTTGATGACAATATGTGGTGTGAGGTGGTTTGATCGAGTAAGTAACGTAAGGGTAAGAGAGATGTGTGGAAATAAAAAGAGTCGGTTTAGAGAGCAGAAGAGGGTGTTTTGAAATGGTTTGGTCACATGGAGAGAATGAGTGAGGAAAGATTGACCAAGAGGATATATGCGTCAGAGGTGGAGGGAACGAGGAGAAGTGGGAGACCAAATTGGAGGTGGAAAGATGGAGTGAAAAGGATTTTGAGTGATCGGGGCCTGAACATGGAGGAGGGTGAAAGGCGTGCAAGGAATAGAGTGAATTGGAATGATGTGGTATACAGGGGTCGACGTGCTGTCAATGGATTGAACCAGGGCATGTGAAGCGTCTGGGGTAAACCATGGAAAGTTGTGTGGGGCCTGGATGTGGAAAGGGAGCTGTGGTTTCGGTGCATTATTACACAACAGCTAGAGACTGAGTGTGAACGAATGGGGCCTTTGGTGTCTTTTCCTAGCGCTGCCTTGCATACATGAGGGGGGAGGGGGTTGTTATTCCATGTGTGGCGAGGTGGCGATGGGAACAAATAAAGGCAGACAGTGTGAATTGTGTGCATGTGTATATATGTATATGTCTGTGTGTATATATATGTGTACATTGAGATGTATAGGTATGTATATTTGCGTGTGTGGATGTGTATGTATATACATGTGTATGTGGGCAGGTTGGGCCATTCTTTCGTCTGTTTCCTTGCGCTACCTCGCTAACGCGGGAGACAGCGACAAAGCAAAATAAATAAATAAATAAATGATAAAATTATTTATTATTTTATTTATTATACTTTGTCGCTGTCTCCCGCGTTTGCGAGGTAGCGCAAGGAAACAGACGAAAGAAATGGCCCAACCCACCCCCATACACATGTATATACATACGTCCACACACGCAAATATACATACCTACACAGCTTTCCATGGTTTACCCCAGACGCTTCACATGCCTTGATTCAATCCACTGACAGCACGTCAACCCCGGTATACCACATCGCTCCAATTCACTCTATTCCTTGCCCTCCTTTCACCCTCCTGCATGTTCAGGCCCCGATCACACAAAATCTTTTTCACTCCATCTTTCCACCTCCAATTTGGTCTCCCTCTTCTCCTTGTTCCCTCCACCTCCGACACATATATCCTCTTGGTCAATCTTTCCTCACTCATCCTCTCCATGTGCCCAAACCACTTCAAAACACCCTCTTCTGCTCTCTCAACCACGCTCTTTTTATTTCCACACATCTCTCTTACCCTTACGTTACTCACTCGATCAAACCACCTCACACCACACATTGTCCTCAAACATCTCATTTCCAGCACATCCATCCTCCTGCGCACAACTCTATCCATAGCCCACGCCTCGCAACCATACAACATTGTTGGAACCACTATTCCTTCAAACATACCCATTTTTGCTTTCCGAGATAATGTTCTCGACTTCCACACATTCTTCAAGGCCCCCAGGATTTTCGCCCCCTCCCCCACCCTATGATCCACTTCCGCTTCCATGGTTCCATCCGCTGCCAGATCCACTCCCAGATATCTAAAACACTTCACTTCCTTCAGTTTTTCTCCATTCAAACTCACCTCCCAATTGACTTGACCCTCAACCCTACTGTACCTAATAACCTTGCTCTTATTCACATTTACTCTTAACTTTCTTCTTCCACACACTTTTCCAAACTCAGTCACCAGCTTCTGCAGTTTCTCACATGAATCAGCCACCAGCGCTGTATCATCAGCGAACAACAACTCACTCACTTCCCAAGCTCTCTCATCCCCAACAGACTTCATACTTGCCCCTCTTTCCAAAACTCTTGCATTTACCTCCCTAACAACCCATCCATAAACAAATTAAACATCCATGGAGACATCACACACCCCTGCCGCAAACCTACATTCACTGAGAACCAATCACTTTCCTCTCTTCCTATGATAAAATATAATCCTTTAATTACTGGCCTTAACAACCCCCATCGATATTTCAACACCAGATTCATATTCAGCCTGAAAAATAGTCCTTATAGTAAGGTTTTCATGCAAATCTAGTACCCTTCGAAATGTAAAAAATTGCAGGTGATATTTCAAGGTATTTTTAGCCCAAAATACTGTTTCTTTTAGAGTTGTAATATAACATAATGAAACACATCTACACTTGAAATATTTATGGAAAATATCTCATAATGTTTTCCCTAGCAGACAAACATCTGATAAATACAAAACGAATAATGACATAATCTTAAAATGTAATCATTAATTGCAGACCTCAATGACCCCTAAGTAATATTTCAATCCCAGATTTGTATTAGTCTTTATACTGAAGTTTTAAAGCAAATGTAGTACCCTTTGAAAAGTAATTTTAGCCCAAAAAAACTTTTTCTTTTAAGACTGTAATATAGCATATGTAATATAGCATCATGAAATGCTTTTATACTTTGAATAGTCTTGGAAAATATCACATGATGCTTCCAAAAGCCGACTGACAAATGATAGGTACAAAATAGATAATGGGATGATATTTTTAAAATGTAATAATTAATTACATGCTTAATGACTCTCAAACAATGTCAACCCTAGATCCTTATTCAGCATGAAAAGTAGTTGTTGTACTGAGGCTCTTAAGCAAAAAAGATACCAAAATTGCAGGTAATAGTTCAGGGTATTTTTAGGCCAAAATGTTTTTCATCTTAAAACTGTAACACAACTTAATGAAATGTTTTTTGTACTTGTAATAATCTTGGAAAGTATCTCATAATGCTTCCTCTAGCCAACAGATATGCATCATATATGAAATGAATAGACTTGATCTTAAGATTTAATCATTAAAGACAGGTCTTTAATGACCTCCAAACAATATTTCAACCCTTGGTTTGTATTCAGCATAAAACATATCCTGATACTAAGGTTTTCACACAAATGTGAAACAAGTAATGACACTTTCCCCTTAAAATGTAATCATTGATTACAGTCCTTAATGACCCCCAAGCAATATTTCAACCCCTATTTGTATTCAGCATCAAAATTGTCTGTATTATGAGATTTTCACACAAATCTAATACCTTCTGAAATATACCAAAAATTTTTCTTTTGAAACTGTAATATAACATGATGGAACATTTCTGTACTTGAAATAATCTTGGAAAATATCCCATAATGCTTCCCCTTGCTGACAGTTACCCGTTAAATGTGAAGCAAATAACTCATTGTTCTTGAAATGTAATCATAGATTACAGGCCTTGATGACCCCCACACAATGTTTCAACCCCAGATTTGTACTCAGCATGATAAATAGTCCTTATACTGAGTTTTTTTTTCTTCTCTTTGCAAATCTAGCACCCTCCCAGAAATACCAGGGTATTTTTTAGTGAAAAAACCAAATTCTTTTAAAACTGTAGTATGTACTTGAAATAGTTATGGAAAATATTCTTAATGCTTCCCCTAACTGACAGATATCTGATAAATATGAAATGAACATTGACACTTCTTAAATATGTTCATTGATTACAGGCCTTAATGACCCCCAAACAATAATTCAACCCCAGCTCTGTATTTATGCTGAGTTTTTGAAAGCAAATCTATTGCTATCCACAAACTACAAAAAGAAGTAGGTAATGATTCAAGGTGTCTTTCAGCCCCAAAAATATTTTCTTTTAAACCAGTGACTAAACATACTGAAGAAATACAAAACCAGAGGAAAAAAGGAAAGGCACTATAAAACAGAAAAAATCTGATGGGTCTTCTCTGGAAGTGCTAGAGGCAGGGCAGTTAGAGGATAGGACTAAAATGCATGTGAAATGTGTTGAAGAAAATATTGGGCAGGGAATACTGGCAGCTATTAATTTAGAGGAAAAGACAAAAGCATATACAGAATGTATTTATTCAATGTTATCAACTGTTCAGGAAGGGAAAAGGACTAACACACACACAGACTGATGACAGTAGAGGGCAGGGAAGTTTAGAAGGATCAATTTTGGTTGCCAAGCATCTGAGCTTAAAGAGTAATGGAGAGGACCATAGACCCAGGGAGACGAAGGTATGCATGAATTAAGTGAAGCACTCAGTAGAATGAAATGTACTTTTATAGGTGAAGCAGTCAAGGAAGGGAATGGGCATGGTAATGAAAGGTTTAGAGAAATAAAGATCATACACGATCAATGCTTGCTAGCTGAAAGAGAGATTCTAGAGAAAGTTAGGGACATAGAGGTTGACTTTTCCACATTGAGGGTTTTAGATGAAAAGTGGGTGGCACACCATCAGAAAGGTTAGTAAATAAGGAGTTTGACAGACATAAATCACTGATTATTTTTGGATGGGAGAAGATCGTACACCAGATAAGGAAGAAAGGAAAAAAATGAGGAAGTGTGTATTTAAAGATTGCTTGAAGTTGTGGGACTGCTGGAAGCAATTACAACTAATATGTAAGGGGCAACCAGTTATGGTTACATTTGACTTGAGGTCATCAAGCTAGGGAGTACTTAGGAAAGCTAAGAATCTTAAAGGCATGGTGGACTTCCATGGGATATTCATTAGGAGTGACAAATCCAAAGCAGAGATGGGGATAAGCAAAGAGTATAGTCAAAAGGCAGAAGAAGAGACCTTATGTATAGCAAGAGGATAGAGCAGCACTGCTACAACTGCAGATAGGGCAATGATGTTAGAAGATGGTAGTGTTAGACTGATGTATTCAAATGTTGGTGGATTAATAGTTAATGGTAAAGAGCTGAATTAAAGAATCAAGTAAGAGTCATGGAAACTAAGCTTACCAAAGGAATAATTTTTCACCTGTTGTGGCCAGTGAGGTATGCGAAAGCAAGAGAATGAAGAGAAGGCAAAGGAAATATTGAAGATCACCCATTCAGACATTACATGATAGAAATAATAACTGTAAGGAGGTAGGGCATAGTGATGTTATTATTATATAATCCTCCAAAGAATTGCAATGATCTGGAACAAATACTCCTTGATAACATTGATGGATGGTACATGAGGCAGTGAAACACCTTTTAGAGATGCTAGAGTAGTTAATGGGGAATTTTATTTATAAAGAGATTGACTGAGAATTTGGATTCTTATGGTGATAGAAAATCATGGAGATACAAGTTTTTAGAGTGTATACAGAAAAATATTCCTATACCAACATGTCAGTGAGCAACTAGGATACACCATCATTGCTAGATTTTGTCTACACACATGCTAGCATGGATATTAGAACATTATATGATAAACTAGTGGGAAAAAGTAGTCATGTAATGCTCGAGTAAAACTGGACATTAAAAGATCAGAGATGAGACAGAATATAAACAGGAGATATATTCATGGAAACTACACAGACCTCAATAGTTTTATTAGTAATGCAGATTGGGATATGGAGTTCAGTAGCCAGGAATCAAGGCTTTGTGGTGAGAGGAAAAGGAGAGAAAGAGAAAGCAGTTTTTAATGAAAGGAGTCGTAAAACATAGGAGCATTAAGATGTGTAGTGGCAAAGATGTAAATGACACTCCAAACAGCCATTATTCGCAAGTAATATGAGAACATAGAATGTGTATAGCTGGATAAGAAAGGAGGAATAAAGAAATATTGAAACGAATTTTCTGGACAAGGCAGGTGAAAATCCGAAACTTTTCCAGACATTCATCAGCACCCAGTCAAGCTAAGGGATTCAAAGGGAAAAATTGAAAAGGATAATGTAAGGATATGTGAGAAATGGAATAACAAGTTCAAAAGTGTTTTTACTGTGGAAGACACTGTAGCCTCAACACCAGTGAGATGGAATGGAGAGTTTTTTGAAACCCCTGAGATATTTAAAGAAAGTTATTAGAATACCAAAATGAGTTGACCCATAAAGGATCAAGGTCCAGATGAAATTTTAACATTTGTGCTAGAGATGTATGCAGATACACTTGATAAACTACTTATATTACTGTTTGAGATGTCACTGGATAGAGGCAAATTACCAAGGGAATGGAGAAAGGCAAACATCATACAGTACCTGTATATAAGAAAGGAGAGTAGGATCAGGTATTGAATTACAGCCTGGTCTCACTAATGAGTGTAGTGTGTAAGGGTGTGGAAAGGATTATTAGAAAGCAAGTGTATGATTTTATACAGAAGAGAAATCTCCTAAATGAGAGACGACATTGTCATTGGAAAAGATCATGTGTAACTAACCTGTTAAGAGTTCTGCAAGAAATCCCAAACAAAAGGGAAAGCTGGGTGGACTGTCTGTATCTGGAATGCCAGAAAGCATGTGACACTGTAACCACATGGAAGGCTGATCAAGAAGCTGGAACACATGGTAGGAATAAGGGAGAAACTCCTACAATGAATATGAGGTTGTCTTAGTGGGAAGGAACAAAGGATACTTGTTAGAGGAGCCTTTTTCATGTGGGTTGAGGTTACCTGTGGCATTCTGGGACCATTATTATTCTTCTTGATCTATGTTAATGACTTGCCTGATGGTATGGAATCCTATTGAATATGTGTGCAGATAATACAATGGTCATGAGGGAAGTGAAAAGCAATGAGGATTGCATGAGCTTACATAGACTTTATAGGTGATCTGAAATGTGGTTGATGAAATTCAACCCAAGCAAATGTGAAGTAATGTGTATGAGACAAAGCAAAAGATGGCCTCTTTGTGTATTTCCAAGAAGGAAATATGCCTCAGGAATCCCATTTTAGGAAAAGTTAGGGAAACAAACTGTCATCTGGCAAACATTTAAGTAGCTTTCAAGTGTATGGACAAGGAAATATTTAGCAAGCTATTTGTATCCTAGACAAGGCCAAAACTAGAACATGCTTCTCAGATTTGGTCACTGCAGCTAAAGAACCACAAAGAGCTCATAGAGAAGGTCCAGAGGAGAGGGCAACGAAGATGGTACCAGCATTAAGAGAGCTAATTTACAGGGAAAGGCTCGAGGTTTTTTTAATTTACTCATCTTTGAAGAGAGAAGACAGAGGTATTAGTTGGTCACATTTAAGTTATTAAAGATGATTGATGATGTAAACAGTGAACAGTTCTTCAAGAAACGTAAGGATAGAGCTACCATAGGACACAACATTGAAATAAGTAATAAACATTGACAAGGATAATAACAGTATCTGTGGTGGATGAATTGAACAGGATGACTGATGACATGGTTAGTGCAGACAGCATACATAAATTTAAGAGTTTGTATGATAGTAGAAAGTGTTCAAGAGATGGGGACTTATGAGAGTAAAACTCCTTCTGCTAGTATAGTCAAAAGGCAATCAGTTGAGGGTATTTAGAATGTATGCATCAAGAGGAAAGAAGGTGAAAAGAAGGAAAAGTATAAACATTCCAAGAAGTCTTTTCTAAATGTTCAAGGGACTGTTTATTAACAAGAAATACCCAAAACACAGAGACCATATTGATAACAGTTGGCAGGGATGTGGATTAGGTGTAATTTCTGAGGTAATGTAGTGGACTTGCAGGACAAAGATTGATGCAGTGGAATGGACATCTTGACATGAAAACAGAGGTGCACAGCAATTTCAACAGTACTGTGGAGAGAATGATATGCATCATCTGAGACAGAAGAGTGGGATCTGGTTAACAAAAGATTTAAAAAAGTCCAGAGCATTCATAATTATTCAGTGCTTGTTAGCAAAAAAAGGTTTTAGAGGAAGCCAAAGACATAGGGTAGACAAATTAACACTCAAGGATTTATTTGTAAGGTGGTTGGCACTATAATTTAAGAAATGATAAAGTGAAACAAAAAGTTGATAATTACAAATTAGATTGGATGATCATATTCCAGACAAAGTCCTAGAAATGTCAAACACATTTTCAGTGTTAAAAGAAAGGAGAATTGGTAAATATAATCAAGACACAAGGGGACAACCACTTACATTCAGTTTGGAGTCCTCTATCTTTGAGGTACTAATACAGGGTAGAAGACTTGATAAGGAGGAATTCATTAGAGTATTCATGATAGGTGATAGACCAAGTGAAAAGAGCTAGCAATGCATGGAATATAGTGAGAATAGAAAAATCAGGAAACACCAACTTTGGCTAGGGAGGGAACAGCCCTGCTACTTCCTTAGGAATGTTAATTGTTGGAAATATAAGATTAAAAGTAATGTATGCAAACGCAGAGGGATTCGTAGTAAATGATAATGAGGTGTAATGCAATGACTGAAGTAGGGAATATTATCCTAATATTATTGGAGTTATGGAGATAGAATTTAAAAAAAGAGGTAAGATCTCTCCTGTTTTGTGTATAGGGATACATAATAGTAAGTTTGGAAAGAGAAGACAAGGGATGAAGAGGCTTGGCCCTCTTGATTAGTGACAGCCTTAGATCTCAGGAGATACTGATAGATGGCCCATCCAAACAGTATATAATGGGAGATGTAATTTTAGGAAAGAAGTGCATATTGATGTTAATGATATATAATCATTCAAGAATTGTAGTGAACTGGAACGAATGTACTATAATAACAATGAAGAAAGTTTCAGCGGTACATAAAGCAGTAGAACACACACTTCTCAGAGATGTTAAGGTACAAATAATGGGAATTTCATTTATGAAGAGATAATCTGGGGAATTTGTATTTTTGTGGAGACAGAGAATCATGGAGACGCCAAGTTCATTAAGTGTATACAGTAAATTTTGTATCCATCATGTTAATGAACACACTTGAGTCAAAAGGACTGATACACCATCCACCACCATCTTATCCACACATAGTAGCATGGATATTGAGAATAGCTTATTTTGTACACTGATTGATAAAGTGATTATGTAAATGCATGAGTTTGATTTTGTGCAAAGTGAGGATAAACAAAGAAGAATAATAAGATGTCTCAGATAGACATACTCTTGGAAATTACACAAAATTTAACAGTTTTTGTGGTAACTTGTGTTGGGAAATGAACTTGGTAGCCAGGAACTGAGGCACTGTAGTAAGAGGTTCAGATTTTTGGCTTTTACCTAAGACTTCTAAGGAAATCATTTGTCTGTGCTTCTCGGAACTTTAAAATCCCTGTCAAAGAATGATATATCTACATGGATTAAGAAACTTGTCTTATTGGCCTAACTTAGCTTTATGCTAGAGTACTTATTCTAAGGAAGGGGGCCTGTACCTTGGTCTTCCTCAGGATTCTTTTTATTGGAAGAACTTAGGGGAAGGGAGCTTTTGCATTTGTCCTCCACCTCTGTAAAATGGTGCCTGAGTTTAGATGTGATAATTCTTCCCTGTTTGGTCCTAGGGATTCCACCTAAACATGAGAGTCAGTTTCCAATTCTCCCACATGGATATAATCTCATTTGCTCACTGACAGATCACAGAGAAGATAAATGTAGGTTTTTAGAGTAAATACTTTTACTGTCCAAGGATGTGTCTGCTAGCAGTGTTTCATCTTATTCTTGCCCTACCCAGTTTTCCCCTCCTTTTTTGAAAATGATTTTCTCAGAGCCTTTTCATGGCCACCATGGGTTAGTGCCATGGCCTGTGTATAAAGTAAGGTATGTCTGTAATGTGGCTAGACAGTGGTACTGACTTGTGGCAGTGGATGGTTGAGGCAAGTCCATATTGTTCAAGCAATTGGCCATGACATTTCATGAATTTGTCCATGAAGGGTGAGTGAAACAGGGCTTTCACCAGCAAGGAATAGGGGCTGGTGCAAGCCAGACCTTGATATTCACTAAGGAATATCTGATTTGCTCTGGGACACTGCCTTATAAAGAAAATGTTTTTTCAAACAATTAAAGCCTACTTTGGGAGGTAAGTTTGAATGGAGAAAAACTGGAGGAAGTGAAATGTTTTAGATATCTGGGGGTGGATTTAGCAGTGGATGGAACCATGGAAGCGAAAGTGAGTCATAGGGTGGGAGAGGGGGTGAAGGTTCTGGGAGTGTTGAAGAATGTGTGGAAGGTGAGAAGGTTATCTCGTAGAGCAAATATGGGCATGTTTGAAGGAATAGTGGCTCCAACAATGTTATGGTTGCAAGGCATGGGTTATAGATAGGGTTGTGTGGAGGAGGGTAGATGTGCTGGAAATGAAATGTTTGCAGACTCTATGTGGTGTGAAGTGGTTTGATTGAGTAAGTAATGAAAGGGATGTGTGGTAATAAAAAGAGCAGAAGAGGGTGCATTGAAATGGTTTGGTCACATGTAGAGAATGAGTGAGGAAAGGTTGACAAAGAGGATTCTGTGTCAGAGGTAGAGGGAATGAGGAGAAGTGGGAGACCAAATTGGAGGTGGAAGGATGGACTGAAAAAGATTTTGAGTGATCGGGGCCTGAACATATAGGAGGGTGAAAGGCTTGCAAGAAATAGCGTAATTTGGAACGATGAGATATAAGGGGGTCAATGTGCTGTCAATGGATTGAACCAGGGCATGTGAAGCGTCTGGGGTAAACCATGGAAAGTTTTGTGGGGCCTGGATGTGGAAAGGGAGCTGTGATTTCAGTGCATTACACATGACAGCTAGAGACTGAGTGTGAAAGAATTTGGCCCTTGTTGTCTTTTCCTAGCACTACCTCACACGTGCGCGGGGGGAGGGGGGTGCTATTTCATGTGTAGCGGGGTGGCGACGGGAATGGATGAAGGCAGCAAGTATGAATATGTGCATGTTTATATGTGTGTATGTCTGTGTATGTATATGTATGTATACGTTGAAATGTATAGGTATGTATATGTATGTGTGTGGGCGTTTATGTATATACATGTGTATGTGGGTGGGTTGAGCCATTCTTTTGTCTGTTTCCTTGCGCTACCTTGCTAACACGGGAGACAGCGACTGAGTATAATGAATGAATATATAAAATAAGTAATTTATGAAAGAAATGCCTTTGTTGGTACAGTGAATGTAAAGGATTTATACAAATGAAGGTGCTTTCTAACTTGTGCTAAAGTTGATATATAAGTTAACAAGCAGAGAAGATAGAGGGAAGGTGGAGGAGGGGCAAAGGTACAGCAGGAGGTGAGTCTCTTGACAAATTCACTTAAGTTGTACTTATCACTCACTGTTCTTGGGAACTATTTACACATATATTTACATATGTTTACATGTATTTTCATGTTTTCACATACTCATTAACACTTCAAAATTACCTCCAGATGGTGATAGTCTCAGAAATAAGCACTTATAGTGATTGATACAACAGCAGCCACACAAATGTCAAAATATTGGCAGAGGAGCTTAACCAAAGCCCTTGAACGTTAATGATTATGTGAAAACTCCTGTTACTTGCTCCATAAGACTTCATGTGAAGACTCCCAGTATTTAAGAGTTAAGCTTTGTAAGCCATCAGCTTTCCCATACTCCTTGTTTAGTTTACTTCAACCATCCACCACCCCTTTCACCAAACCAGTGCTTCTTGAAATCCTTTCTAATTGTCTCTGCCCAGATTTTTTTTCATGGTCTTCGGTTTCTCTTTACAGTATTTCTTGAAGAACTGTTCACTGTCACCATCATCCAGCTGATTTAGAGATGTGAAGGCTGCTGTCAGCCCAGCCCAGTGCCCCCCCCCCCCCCCCTCTCTCTCTCTCTCTCTCTCTCTCTCTCTCTCTCTCTCTCTCTCTCTCTCTCTCTCTCTCTCTCTCTAGACAGCTTTGTAGCCCCAAGCCTCTCATTATAGCTTAGTCCTCATAATTCAGGTACCATCTTAGTTCCCTTTTATTTAAATCTTCATATTTCTTTAGGTATGGTGACCAGACATTTGAGACGTAATCTGGTTGAGATCTGATATATGTTGTGAATAGTTTAGTGAACATATTCTTATCCATGGACTTGATTGCATTTCTAATCCTTGCCAGTAGGTAGTTCACCTTTGCATTTCTCATTATGTGCATTTCTGGTGATGGATTAGGCACAATGTTGACTCCTAGGTCTCTTTCACACACAGAATCCTGTAATTATTTCCTGTTTGATGATTATCACACCATGGCTTCCTTTCACTCTGTCCCATCCTCATTACCTTGCACTTACCTGGACTGAATCTTTTAACATCCATTTATTAGACCATCTTTGTAGTTTTTTCAGGACCCCACTGCAAGCTGGTGCAATCATCGTCATTCTATGAGTCTTATGATGTTGGCATCATCCACAAACACATTTAAGTAGGAGTCGAATCTTTTAGGAAAGTAAATTACGTACACTGTGAATAGCTGTGGGCCCATGACCGACACCTGTGGCATGCCACTTGTGATTCCAGTCCAGTTTGAAGGTGCATTTCCTACATGCTCCTTTCCACAAAGGTAATCTATGCAGTGAAGGAGTCTGTCCTTATTCCTGTCTGCAGTTGTGTCAACTTTATCAGTCTCCAACTGTTTACCTTATCAACAAATTCTTGGTAGCCCAGAAACACAACTTGCCCAACCATCCCTTTTTCCTGAGGAGGAGATCACTCTGTCCAAGAAGTCTAGAAGACTGGTAATGCATGACCTTTCTCTGAGATCATGTTGTCTTTCAGTCAGACAGTTTCTTCTTTGCTTTCTGCTTATCTTTTCCAATGTTTTATAAGACACACTTAGTGTGTCAATGAGACTGACTTGTAGTTTAGCATGATATTGTGGTTTTTCTAAAATGTAGGCACAGCATTTGTTCTCCTCCACTAAGAAAATGCCCCTTTCTCTAGTAACTTATTGAATAGTATTCTGAGTGGCATAGTAAGTGCCTATGCTCATTCCATCATCATGTATGGGGAGACTTTATCATGACCATGGGCTTTGTAAAGGTCAAATTGTCCTTGATAACTTGATATATTACTGTGGGAGTTGCCCTCTGCCAATGGCCTGTCAAGGTTGAGGTACTAAAGGCTAAGATAATGGCACTGGAGTCCTTCATTTAGGCCAGGGAATAAAAGAGAATTGCAATTAAGAGTGATGGCTTCAAATTTTAATGAGATGACTGGTGAAAGTAAAAGGAGAGAGCTTGTGAGAAATTTTAAGTTATAGTTTGGATGTGCTTTTGGTTTGGGAAACCCATATCCTTGGGCAGTGTGTAATGATGAATGCAAGTTGTAGGAGGGCATAGAGGGAGGAAAGGCATGGACAGGAATGAATGAAAATCATCAAGGAAGAGGAAAAGAAGGATGTGCAATTGTGGTATTACCAAGAGTATGGTAGGCTGATACAGAGCATGGATGGAACGAATCAAGAATATTGTAGGTGAAAGAAATCATTAGAATTGTGAAGTATTCTTGGGTATGTTTATATATGCCCATGTACATATGAAGACTGTACAAGGAAAGGATGAAATGAAGTGTTTTTGAAGAAATTTCAATGATTTTATGAATGGGTTAGAGAAGAAGAGGAAGGTGGTTGTAATGGGTGATTTGAATGCGAAGGTGAGATGTAATGAAATTGGCGAGATAGTTGGTAAATGAGGAGTGCCTGGAGTGAATAAGATTGGAAGTTATCTTTTGGATGTCTGTGCTGAGAGGGGTTTATTCCTTGCAAAAAAATATTTTTGTATCACAAGATGATTTACAGCTATACATGGATGGCACCTGATGCAAGAGAACAAAAGGGTTAGATTTATTATAGGACAGTGGAGGAAAGGCTGGGAAAGGTTGTGCTGTATGCTAGAATTGTGAGAGAATTCTTTGGAGATTCTGACTATTTTGCAGTTCTTGTGGAGGTAAGGATCAGGGAGAAGTGGAAATATAGCGTGAGGAAGAACGGAGAGGTAAAAGTGTCGGCAAGGGAGATGATGAATCAAAAAGAATGCAGGGAGTATGAAAAAAGGGTGACCAAAAGTTTAGATGAAAGTGCTGTAAATGTAAGGATGCAGTCTTATGTGAATAAAGTGTTTAAAATGTTTAAAGAAAGACTGTTTAAGGTTGTAAAATTAGTAGGTGGATTCATGGTTGTGAGATATAAGAATAAAAGGAGATGAGATTAGAAATGCAGTGGAAGAGAAGAAAAACACACAATATACTGCTCTTTCATTGAGCGTTTGTTCCTGATGAACATTTGTGAAAGTTTTGGATTGTCTTTTGTTTTTCCATGATTTTTTTTTTTTCAAAATATCTGCTCCTCCCTCCTTACTCTACAGTACTCATTCCTTGCTCTCTTGTATCTTTCTTATGCTGGCTGGTTGCAGTGCTTTATATATCTCCTTCACAGTACATCCCTGAGCTCCCTTGCATTATGGCATTCTTATTGAGCCATATCTCCTTCCATTTTGATTCTCCTCTGCTATTGGCCAATAAAGGTATCCATGTTCTGACCACTTCAATGTAGATTTCATAGAGCCTTCTGCAGCACTGGTCCATACTCATATTATAAAACTCCCTCTCCCAATGAACACTTTCAAATAACTTGATCAGTTCCATGTAGGTACCATGACTATACTTCCTCTTTGGTTCCTGGGTTGACTCTAATCCCCCTCTTGCATCCTCCACTACCACATTTAAAAACAAGTACTGCATAGTTACTCTTCATGAGTATCATGCTTCATATGTTTTATGTTCTTGCTGCATTGTATAAAGACAAGATCAAGAAGTGGTGCATCATCTCCCCTAGTTTTCATATGCTCTGTTACATGTTGATTCAGGATGTTCTCTGGTGTACTTTAAAGGAATTGCTGTCTCCATGACTCAGCATCTCCATGTGAATCTAAGTTCTCCGAACATATTTTCCTGTGATTTAAGTCCCTCATTATCAGTACTTTACCATGTCCTAGGAGTGTCTTGTTGCTTCCTTCACCACCCTTACTGTTCTTTGATTATTCTTTGTATTTTCCTGTTCTTCTTCATTACAGTACTTTGGAGGATTGTAAGCTGAAATTATTATAATACACTTCCTATCCACTGTATATATTGTCTGAAGGCACCATCTATTGATATTTCCTAGAAGTTGAGGGAATCATTTATCAAGAGGGCTAACCCTCTTCCTATATTTTCTTTGACCATTCTTGCTATTATGTACCCCCTTGGACAGACAAAGATAGAGCTAAGATCATTTGCAAGTTTCATCTCCACCATTTGTACGGTGTCTAGGTTGCATTCTTGTAAATGGTCCATAATGTCTTACTACTTTCCATTGCCATGGGCCCACTGTATTTGTATACAAAGCGTTCAGGCAAAGGCTCTTTGCTGCTAGCTAGTTCTGTCCCCTTTGAGCTTGAGATGAGGGTGTTGTTCCTCTTTCTGGCCTAGTCTGACTTCTTTAGTTTTTTGCCTTTCGCAAGCTCTTGGTTATCTCTCTCATTGTCACTACAGAGAATCACTCTCCTGAATTACTCCTTTCTGGTAAGTTCATATGCCTGTTTAAGTATCTTGTGGCTGTGCATTCCCATGTCAGATTACTGTAAGTGGCCTTCCCTATGTGTCTTATGTGTATTTCCCCATTCTACTAACTTCTTTAATTTCTGCATTTGTGTAATTATCTATATGTTCTGTATGGGGAGGAGGTTTTTTACTCTTGAGGACCTGTCCGTTGAACTTTCTCTGGTATTTTACAGCTTTTTGGAATTTTGTATGCTTTTTTCACTAAGTTGTTTGTGTGTGTGTGTGTGTGTGTGTGTGTGTGTGTGTGTGTGTGTATGAGACTTTCTATCATGTACTTGTTTCACTGGGAAAGGTTCTACATTCAAGGAGTCCCATGCCTTAACCTCTTTTCTGTCGTGCACTTTTTTTATTTCAAGTGGTTGTTCAATTCAGAACTTTACTTAGCTAATTTCATTCATCTACCACTGTTTTTATAGAAATATTACTTAGATCTGTACTTTTTCTCACTTTTTTGTACTTATTTCATTTTACATTCTGTAGCTGATTAATTCCCCAATGTTTCAAAGAGTTGGTAAGTGTCAGCATCATCTAGTCAGCTGGGGAAATTTGAAATAATAGGTTTATTCCTCATGCTCTTTTTTCTTCTGCTATTAGCAAGTTGATATCATCCTTTCCCAGTAGCTCATTTCTTTTATATAGCAAAAATTGCATTTAGAAAATTATTTAGACTTTGACAAATACTGTCCATATAACTGGAGATTTTATGATGAAGATTAAAACTTTCCCAATCTCTGGGGATAGGGAAGAAAGAATATCTCCCACACATTCCCTGCGTGTCATAGAAGGCAACTAAAGGGGACAGGAGCGTGGGGTTAGAAACTCTCCCCTCCTTGTATTTTAACTTTCTAAAAGGGGAAACAAAAGAAGGAGTCACATGGGGAGTGCTCATCCTCCTCGAAGGCTCAGACTCGGGTGTCTAAATGTGTGTGGATGTAACCAAGATGAGAAAAAAGGAGAGATAGGTGATATGTTTGAGGAGAGGAACCTGGATGTTTTGGCTCTTGAGTGAAACAAAGCTCAAGGGTAAAGGGGAAGAGTGGTATGTTTTGGGAGTAAAGTCAGGGGTTGGTGAGAGGACAAGAGCAAGGGAAGGAGTAGCACTACTCCTGAAACAGTTATGGGAGTATGTGATAGAGTGTAAGAAAGTAAACTCTAGATTGATATGGGTAGAACTAAAAGTGGATGGAGAGAGATGGGTGATTATTGGTGCATATGCAAATGGCTATGAGAAGAAAGATCATGAGAGGCAAGTGTTTTAGGAGCAGCTGAGTGAGTGTTAGCAGTTTTGATGCACGAGACCAGGTTATAGTGATGGGTGATTTCAATGCAAAGGTGAGTAGCGTGGCAGTTGAGGGAATAATTGGTGTACATGGGTTGCTCAGTGTTGTAAATGGAAATGGTGAAGAGCTTGTAGATTTATGTGCTGAAAAAGGACTGATGATTGGGAATACCTGGTTTAAAAAGAGAGATATACATAAGTATACATATGTAAGTAGGAGAGATGGCCAGAGAGCATTTTTGGATTATGTGTTAACTGATAGGCACATGAAAGAGAGACTTTTGGATGTTAATGTGCTGAGAGGTGAAACTGGAGGGATGTCTGATCATTATCTTGTGGAGGCGAAAGTGAAGATTTGTAGAGGTTTTCAGAAAAGAAGAGAGAATGTTAGGGTGAAGAGAGTGGTGAGAGTAAGTGAGCTTGGGAAGGAGACTTGTGTTAGGAAGTACCAGGAGAGACTGAGTAAAGAATGGAAAAAGATGAGAGCAAAGGAGGTAAGGGGAGTGGGGGAGGAATGAGATGTATTTAGGGAAGCAGTGATGGCTTGCGCAAAAGATGCTTGTGGCATGAGAAGGTGGGCTCATTAGAAAGGGTAGTAAGTGGTGGGATGAAGGAATAAGATTATTAGTAAAAGAGAAGAGAGAGGCATTTGGATGATTTTTGCAGGGAAATAGTGCAAATGACAGGGAGATGTATAAAAGAACGAGGCAAGAGGTCAAGAAAAAGGTGCAAGAGGTGAAAAAGAGGGCAAATGAGAGTTGGGATGAGAGAATATCATTAGATTTTAGGGAGAATAAAAAGATGTGGAAGGAGGTAGATAAAGTGCGTAAGACAAGAGAACAAATGGGAACATCGGTGAAGGGGGTTAATGGGGAGGTAATAACAAGTAGTGGTGATGTGAGAAGATGGAGTGGGCATTTTGAAGGTTTGTCGAATGTGTTAGATGATAGAGTGGCAGATATAGGGTGTTTTAGTGGTGGTGGTATGCGAAATGAGAGGGTCAGGAAGAATGAATTGGTAAGCAGAGAAGAGTTAGTGAAAGCTTTGTGGAAGATGAAAGCCGGCAAAATGGTGGGTTTGGATGGTATTGCAGTTGAATTTGTTAAAAAAGGGGGTGACTGTGTTGTTGACTGGTTGGTGAGGATATTCAGTATATGTATGGCTGATGGTGAAGTGCCTGAGGATTGGCAGAATGTATGCATAGTGCCATTGTGCAAAGGAAAAGGAGATAAAGGTGAGTGTTCAAATTACAGAGGGTATAAGTTTGTTGAGTATTCCTTGGAAATTATATGGGAGGGTATTGATTGAGAGGGTGAAGGCATGCACAGAGCATCAGATTGGGGAGGAGCATTGTGGTTTCAGAAGTGGTAAAAGATATGTGAATCAGGTGTTTGCTTTGAAGAATGTATGTGAGAAATACTTAGAAAAGCAAATGGATATGTATGTCGCATTTATGGATCTGGAGAAGGCATATGATAGAGTTGATAGAGATGCTCTGTGGAATATATTAAGAGTATATGGTGTGGGAGGCAAATTGCTAGAAGCAGTGAAAAGTTTTTATCGAGGATGTAATTCATGTGTATGAATAGGAAGAGGTGAGTAAAGTAATGCAAAGGTGAGTAATGTGGCAGTTGAGGGAATAATTGGTATACATGGGGTGTTCAGTGTTGTAAATGGAAATGGTGAAGAGCTTGTAGATTTATGTGCTGAAAAAGGACTGATGATTGGGAATACCTGGTTTAAAAAGCGAGATATACATAAGTATACTTATGTAAGTAGGAGAGATGGCCAGAGAGCGTTATTGGATTACGTGTTGATTGACAGGCGCGCGAAAGAGAGACTTTTGGATGTTAATGTGCTGAGAGGTGCAACTGGAGGGATGTCTGATCATTATCTTGTGGAGGCTAAGGTGAAGATTTGTATGGGTTTCCAGAAAAGAAGAGTGAATGTTGGTGTGAAGAGGGTGGTGAGAGTAAGTGAGCTTGGGAAGGAGACTTGTGTGAGGAAGTACCAGGAGAGACTGAGCACAGAATGGAAAAAGGTGAGAACAATGGAAGTAAGGGGAGTGGGGGAGGAATGGGATGTATTTAGGGAATCAGTGATGGATTGCACAAAAGATGCTTGTGGCATGAGAAGAGTGGGAGGTGGGTTGATTAGAAAGGGTAGTGAGTGGTGGGATGAAGAAGTAAGAGTATTAGTGAAAGAGAAGAGAGAGGCATTTGGACGATTTTTGCAGGGAAAAAATGAAATTGAGTTGGAGACGTATAAAAGAAAGAGACAGGAGGTCAAGACAAAGGTGCAAGAGGTGAAAAAAAGGGCAAATGAGAGTTGGGGTGAGAGAGTATCATTAAATTTTAGGGAGAATAAAAAGATGTTCTGGAAGAGGTAAATAAAGTGCGTAAGACAAGGGAGCAAATGGGAACTTCAGTGAAGGGCGCAAATGGGGAGGTGATAACAAGTAGTGGTGATGTGAGAAGGAGATGGAGTGAGTATTTTGAAGGTTTGTTGAATGTGTTTGATGATAGAGTGGCAGATATAGGGTGTTTTGGTTGAGGTGGTGTGCAAAGTGCGAGGGTTAGGGAAAATGATTTGGTAAACAGAGAAGAGGTAGTAAAAGCTTTGCGGAAGATGAAAGCCGGCAAGGCAGCAGGTTTGGATGGTATTGCAGTGGAATTTATTAAAAAAGGGGCGACTGTATTGTTGACTGGTTGGTAAGGTTATTTAATGTATGTATGACTCATGGTGAGGTGCCTGAGGATTGGCGGAATGCGTGCATAGTGCCATTGTACAAAGGCAAAGGGGATAAGAGTGAGTGCTCAAATTACAGAGGTATAAGTTTGTTGAGTATTCCTGGCAAATTGTATGGGAGGGTATTGATTGAGAGGGTGAAGGCATGTACAGAGCATGAGATTGGGGAAGAGCAGTGTGGTTTCAGAAGTGGTAGAGGATGTGTGGATCAGGTGTTTGCTTTGAGGAATGTATGTGAGAAATACTTAGAAAAGCAAATGGATTTGTATGTAGCATTTATGGATCTGGAGAAGGCATATGATAGAGTTGATAGAGATGCTCTGTGGAAGGTATTAAGAATATATGGTGTGGGAGGAAAGTTGTTAGAAGCAGTGAAAAGTTTTTATTGGGGATGTAAGGCATGTGTACGTGTAGGAAGGGAGGAAAGTGATTGGTTCTCAGTGAATGTAGGTTTGCGGCAGGGGTGTGTGATGTCTCCATGGTTGTTTAATTTGTTTATGGATGGGGTTGTTAGGGAAGTGAATGCAAGAGTTTTGGAAAGAGGGGCAAGGATGAAGTCTGTTGGGGATGAGAGAGCTTGGGAAGTGAGTCAGTTGTTGTTCGCTGATGATACAGTGCTGGTGGCTGATTCATGTGAGAAACTGCAGAAGCTGGTGACTGAGTTTGGTAAAGTGTGTGAAAGAAGAAAGTTAAGAGTAAATGTGAATAAGAGCAAGGTTATTAGGTACAGTAGGGTTGAGGGTCAAGTCAATTGGGAGGTGAGTTTGAATGGAGAAAAACTGGAGGAAGTGAAGTGTTTTAGATATCTGGGAGTGGATCTGGCAGCGGATGGAAACATGGAAGCGGAAGTGGATCATAGGGTGGGGGAGGGGGCGAAAATTCTGGGAGCCTTGAAGAATGTGTGGAAGTCGAGAACATTATCTCGGAAAGCAAAAATGGGTATGTTTGAAGGAATAGTGG
This sequence comes from Panulirus ornatus, assembly GCF_036320965.1. Lineage (NCBI taxonomy): Eukaryota > Metazoa > Arthropoda > Malacostraca > Decapoda > Palinuridae > Panulirus > Panulirus ornatus. The sequence continues at coordinate 18,081,363 of NC_092240.1, forward strand.
TTCCAACAATGTTGTATGGTTGTGAGGCGTGGACTATGGATAGAGTTGTGCGCAGGAGGATGGATGTGCTGGAAATGAGATGTTTGAGGACAATGTGTGGTGTGAGGTGGTTTGATCGAGTAAGTAACGTAAGGGTAAGAGAGATGTGTGGAAATAAAAAGAGCGTGGTTGAGAGAGCAGAAGAGGGTGTTTTGAAATGGTTTGGTCACATGGAGGGAATGAGTGAGGAAAGATTGACCAAGAGGATATATGTGTCGGAGGTGGAGGGAACGAGGAGAAGAGGGAGACCAAATTGGAGGTGGAAAGATGGAGTGAAAAAGATTTTGTGTGACCGGGGCCTGAACATGCAGGAGGGTGAAAGGAGGGCAAGGAATAGAGTGAATTGGAGTGATGTGGTATACCGGGGTTGACGTGCTGTCAGTGGATTGAATCAAGGCATGTGAAGCGTCTGGAGTAAACCATGGAAAGCTGTGTAGGTATGTATATTTGCGTGTGTGGACGTATGTATATACATGTGTATGGGGGTGGGTTGGGCCATTTCTTTCGTCTATTTCCTTGCGCTACCTCGCAAACGCGGGAGACAGCGACAAAGCAAAAAAAAAAAAAAAAAAAGAATAAGAAGAGAGGAAAGTGATTGGTTCTCAGTGAATGTCGGTTTGCAACAGGGGTGCATGATGCCTCCATGGTTATTTAATTTGTTTATGGATGGGGTTGTTAGGGAGGTGAATGCAAGAGTTTTGGAGAGAGAGGCAAGTATGCTGTGTATTGTGGATAAAAGGGCTTGGGAAGTGAGTCAGTTGTTGTTCACTGATGATACAGCACTGGTGGCTGATTCCGATGAGGAATTGCCGAAGCTGGTGACTGAATTTGGTAAAGTGCATGAAAGAAGAAAGCTGAGAGTAAATTTGAATAAGAGCAAGGTTATTAGGTACAGTAGGGTTGAAGGACTAGTAAATTGGGAGGTAAGTTTGAGTGGAGAAAAACTGGAGGAAGTGAAGTGTTTTAGATATCTGGGAGTGGCTTTGGCAGCGGACGGAACCATGGAAGCAGAAGTGAGTCACAGGGTGGGGGAGGGGGCAAAAGTTCTGGGAGTGTTGAAAAATGTGTGGAAGGCGAGAACATTATCTCAGAAAGCAAAAATGGGTATGCTTGAAGGAATAGTGGTTCCAACAATGTTGTATGGTTGCGAGGCATGGGCTATAGGGTTGTGCGGAGGAGGGTTGATTTATTGGAAAAGAGATGTTTGAGGACAATATGTGGTGTAAAGTGGTTTGATCGAGTAAGTAATGAAAGGGTAAGAGAGATGTGTGGTGATAAAAAGACTGTGTTTGAGAGAGCAGAAGGGCTGTAATGAAATGGTTTGGTCACATGGAGAGAATGAGTAAGGAAAGATTGACAAAGAGGATATATATGTCAGAGGTGGAGGGAACGAGAAGTGGGAGACCAAATTGGAGGTGGAAGGATGGAGTGAAAAAGACTTTGAGCGATCGGGGCTTGAACATACAGGAGGGTGAAAGGCATGCAAGGAATAGAGTGAATTGGAATGATGTGGTATAATGAGGTCGACATGCTGTCACTGAACTGAACCAGGGCATATGAAGTGTCTGGGGTAAACCATGGATAGGTCTGCGGGGCCTGGATGTGGAAAGGGAGCTGTGGTTTCAGTGCATTACGCATGACAGCTAGAGATTGAGTGTGAACAAATATGGCCTTTTTTGTCTTTTCCTGATGCTACCTTGCTTGGGGGGGGGAGTATTTCCTGTGTGGCAGGGTAGTAACAAGAACGGATGAAGGCAAGCAAGTATGAATATGTACATGTGTATATGTGTATTATGTCTGTGTACGTATATGTATATTTATTTATATTTATATTTTATTATACTTTATCACTGTCTCCCGCATTAGCAAGGTAGGGCAAGGAAACAGACGAAAGAATAGCCCAACCCACCCACATACACATGTATATACATACACGTCCACAAACGCACATATACATACCTATACATTTCTACGTATACATATATATACATACACAGACATACACATATATATACACATGTACATAATTTTTTCTTGCTGCCATTATTCTTTCCCATTGCCAACCCGCCACACATGAAATGACAACCCCTTCCCCTGCACGAGCTTGAGGTAGTGCTAGGAAAAGACAACAAAGGCCACATTCGTTTACACACAGTGTCTAGCTGTCATGTATACTGCATCGATACCACAGCTCCCTTTCCACATGCAGGCCCCACAAAACTTTTCATGGTTTACCCCAGACGCTCCACATGCCCTGGTTCAATCCATTGACAGCACCTCGACCCCGGTATACCACATGGTTCCAATTCACTTTATTCCTTGTAAGCCTTTCACCCTCCTGCATGCTCAAGCCCCGATCCCTCAAAATCTTTTTCACTCCATCCTTCCACCTCCAATTTGGTCTCCCACTTATCATTCCCTCCACCTTTGACACATGTATCCTCTTTGTCAATCTTTCCTCACTCATTCTCTCCATGTGACCAAACCATTTCAATGCACCCTCTTCTGCTCTCTCAACCAACACTCTTTTTATTACCACACATCTCTCTTACCCTTTCTTTACTTAGTCGATCAAACCACCTCACACCACATATTGTCCTCAAACATATTTCCAACACATCCACCCTCCTCTGCACAACCCTATCTATAGCCCATGCTTTGCGACCATATAACATTGTTGGAACCACTATTCATTCAAACTTACCCATTTTTGCTTTTTGAGATAATGTTCTCACCTTCCACACATTTTTCAATGCCCTGGTTCAATCCATTGACAGCACCTCGACCCCGATATATCACATGGTTCCAATTCACTCTATTCCTTGTAAGCCTTTCACCCTCCTGCATGCTCAGGCCACGATCCCTCAAAATCTTTTTCACACCATCCTTCCACCTCCAGTTTGGTCTCCCACTTATCATTCCCTCCACCTCTGACACATGTATCCTCTTTGTCAATCTTTCCTCACTCATTCTCTCCATGTGACCAAACCATTTCAATGCATCCTCTTCTGCTCTCTCAGCCACACTCTTTTTATTACCACACATCTCTCTTACCCTTTCTTTACTTACTCGATCAAACCACCTCACACCACTTATTGTCCTCAAACATCTCATTTCCAACACATCCACCCTCCTCTGCACAACCCTATCTATAGCCCATGCTTTGCGACCATATAACATTGTTGGAACCACTATTCCTTCAAACATATCCATTTTTGCTTTCTGAGATAATGTTCTCGCCTTCCACACATTTTTCAATGCTCCCAGAACTACCCCACCCTGCAACTCACTTCCGCTTCCATGGTTCCATCCGATGCCAAATCCATTCCCAGATATCTAAAACACTTCACTTCCCCCAGTTTTTCTCCATTCAAACTGACCTCCCAGTTGACTTGTCCCTCAACCCTCCTGTACCTGATAACCTTGCTCTTATTCACATTTACTCTCAGCTTTTTTCTTTCACACACTTTACCAAACTCAGTCACCAGCTTCTGCAGTTTCTCACTGGAATCAGCCACCAGCACTGTATCATCAGCAAACAACAACTGACTCACTTCCGAAGCCCTCTCATCCACAACAGATCCCATACTTGCCCCTCTCTCCAAAACTCTTGCATTCACCTCCCTAACAACCCCATCTATAAACATATTAAACAACCATGGAGACATCATGCACCCCTGCCGCAAACTGGCATTCACTGAGAACCAATCACTTTCCTCCCTTCTTACTCGTACACATGCCATACATCATCGATAAAACCTTTTCACTGCTTCCAGCAACTTGCCCCCAGACAATATACTCTTAAAACGTTCCACAGAGCATCTCTATCAACTCTATCATATATATATTTTTTTTTTTTTTTTTTTTTTGCTTTGTCGCTGTCTCCCGCGTTTGCGAGGTAGCGCAAGGAAACAGACGAAAGAAATGGCCCAACCCACCCCCATACACATGCCTTGATTCAATCCACTGACCGCACGTCAACCCCGGTATACCACATCGCTCCAATTCACTCTATGTTCACTGCATGTTCAGGCCCCGATCACACAAAATCTTTTTCACTCCATCTTTCCACCTCCAATTTGGTCTCCCTCTTCTCCTCGTCCCCTCCACCTCCGACACATATATCCTCTTGGTCAATCTTTCCTCACTCATTCTCTCCATGTGACCAAACCATTTCAAAACACCCTCTTCTGCTCTCTCAACCACGCTCTTTTTATTTCCACACATCTCTCTTACCCTTACGTTACTTACTCGATCAAACCACCTCACACCACACATTGTCCTCAAACATCTCATTTCCAGCACATCCATCCTCCTGCGCACAACTCTATCCATAGTCCACACCTCGCAACCATACAACGTTGTTGGAACCACTATTCCTTCAAACATACCCATTTTTGCTTTCCGAGATAATGTTCTCGACTTCCACACATTCTTCAAGGCTCCCAGAATTTTCGCCCCCTCCCCCACCCTATGATCCACTTCCGCTTCCATGGTTCCATCCGCTGCCAGATCCACTCCCAGATATCTAAAACACTTCACTTCCTCCAGTTTTTCTCCATTCAAACTCACCTCCCAATTGAATTGACCCTCAACCCTACTGTACCTAATAACCTTGCTCTTATTCACATTTACTCTTAACTTTCTTCTTTCACACACTTTACCAAACTCAGTCACCAGCTTTTGCAGTTTCTCACATGAATCAGCCCAGGCTGTATTATCAGCGAACAACAACTGACTCACTTCCCAAGCTCTCTCATCCCCAACAGACTTCATACTTGCCCCTCTTTCCAAAACTCTTGCATTCACCTCCCTAACAACCCCATCCATAAACAAATTAAACAACCATGGAGACATCACACACCCCTGCCACAAACCTACATTCACTGAGAACCAATCACTTTCCTCCCTTCCTACACGTACACATGCCTTACATCCTCGATAAAAACTTTTCACTGCTTCTAACAACTTTCCTCCCACACCATATATTCTTAATACCTTCCACAGAGCATCTCTATCAACTCTATCATATGCCTTCTCCAGATCCATAAATGCTACATACAAATCCATTTGCTTTTCTAAGTATTTCTCACATACATTCCTCAAAGCAAACACCTGATCCACACATCCTCTACCACTTCTGAAACCACACTGCTCTTCCCCAATCTGATGCTCTGTACATGCCTTCACCCTCTCAATCAATACCCTCCCATATAATTTGCCAGGAATACTCAACAAACTTATACCTCTGTAATTTGAGCACTCACTCTTATCCCCTTTGCCTTTGTACAATGGCACTATGCACGCATTCCGCCAATCCTCAGGCACCTCACCATGAGTCATACATACATTAAATAACCTTACCAACCAGTCAACAATACAGTCGCCCCTTTTTTAATAAATTCCACTGCAATACCATCCAAACCTGCTGCCTTGCCGGCTTTCATCTTCCGCAAAGCTTTTACTACCTCTTCTCTGTTTACCAACTCATTTTCCCTAACCCTCGCACTTTGCACACCACCTCGACCAAAACACCCTATATCTGCCACTCTATCATCAAACACATTCAACAAACCTTCAAAATACTCACTCCATCTCCTTCTCACATCACCACTACTTGTTATCACCTCCCCTTTTGCGCCCTTCACTGAAGTTCCCATTTGCTCCCTTGTCTTACGCACTTTATTTACCTCCTTCCAGAACATCTTTTTATTCTCCCTAAAATTTAATGGTACTCTCTCACCCCAACTCTCATTTGCCCTTTTTTTCACCTCTTGCACCTTTCTCTTGACCACCTGTCTCTTTCTTTTATACGTCTCCCACTCAATTTCATTTTTTCCCTGCAAAAATTGTCCAAATGCCTCTCTCTTCTCTTTCACTAATACTCTTACTTCTTCATCCCACCACTCACTACCCTTTCTAATCAACCCACCTCCCACTCTTCTCATGCCACAAGCATCTTTTGCGCAATCCATCACTGATTCCCTAAATACATCCCATTCCTCCCCCACTCCCCTTACTTCCATTGTTCTCACCTTTTTCCATTCTGTACTCAGTCTCTCCTGGTACTTCCTCACACAAGTCTCCTTCCCAAGCTCACTTACTCTCACCACCCTCTTCACCCCAACATTCATTCACTCTTCTTTTCTGAAAACCCATACAAATCTTCACCTTAGCCTCCACAAGATAATGATCAGACATCCCTCCAGTTGCACCTCTCAGCACATTAACATCCATTAACTGACATGGGAGACAGTGATTATGTATAATGAAATACACATATATTGCATGTATCAAGAAGATACTGAAACATGACCTCCATGTTTGTTCAAGTACAGCCAACAGGAGAATGAGGGAGTTAAGGGGTCACAGCAAGAATTTTGTGTTAGTAGCTTTTAATGGATGCAGCACTTAACCTATAATTTGAAATACCACAACTGTTATAAATACGGCATAATATGCATACACATATCCTTTTTTTTTTCTGTGGGAATTCCCTTGATGGGAATTTCTGGTGAGAATGGGTGTCAGAGATGTAGATAGATAACACTTCATGCTCTTTTATGAAATTGTTTTTCATTACATATAGGAAATAATATGCTTCATAAGTATACAGTATATGAAATCATTTGACTCAGATCATGATGAGTGCTTAGTATGTTTTTTAAAGCACAAAGAAGTCAAGTTCACACTTAAAAAGGTTTATTTTTGGGAACATTCATTGTTTACATAGGATCTAGAATCTAATTTCCTTGGTTGAACCCCAGATGTTTAACTCAGCCAAAACCAGACTTGCCTTTTATCTGAAGTATTCTAAGATCATTTCATTGAATTCTTTTCAACAACTCTTGAAGAGAGTGCTGTGCTCCTCTTGAGTTGTGCCTGCAAGCAGAGTTCAGTAAAGGAAGTCATCAGATCAGTAGAATTTATGATTTATGTTTTGTTGCTACAAAGCAGTGCAGCTAGCAGTGCCAGAGATAGAAATGGTAGCCAAAAAGTTCCGAATGTTTGTTGATGGTTAAACATTCTTGAGACTATTCTCCACTTGCAATTGCTGAAAACATATTTTAGGTTAATCTTAGTGAAGATTTCACCTCCCCTAGTGCTGCAGGCATATCATTAAGTTCTGGCAGCATTGCTCTGCCACATGTAATTGATTTACCATTTCTTGATAATCATTAGTCACATGAATACTACTATTGTACACTACTTGAACTGCACAATTGATCCTAAGGGACTCTCTTCAGTGCACCAAAATGAAATGTTAAAAAACAGTTATCCTTAAAAGACATATGTATATAATCCATAAGTAAAGAAAAACCAGAGAAAAGTAGCATATTTTCCTATATGTTGGTGTGGTAGGATTTTGAATGGACCGTAATGAGGTTGGTAGGTGGCATGTGTATAATCATTTTTTTCCTGAGATGATTTCACATACATATATACATATGAATATATCCCTGATCACAATTCTTACTTTATATTAATTTTCAGGTGTTTATTTATGATGCACATGGAATTTCATGACACATGTATTTTCTGTGTGATTGTATACAATATTGTTTTAGCAAAACTGTATTATAAAGAGCATAAGATAATTATCTTAAAGCATACAGGTGATACTAATGATTATTTTTTCACCAAAATACAAGCAGTAATACTTGCAGTAATTATTCCTCCAATCTAAAACTTACAAAATTGTCATTTGCTGATGATTTGCTTGGGGTAAGAGTTGGAGCTTTCATAACATATGCCCTTTATGATGATATACATGGGAGATTTAAGCTTGTAATATTTTTTCAGCCATGGTGGTAGAATACTGGTGACATGTGTGGATGATTAGGGATATCAAACATTAGCAGGGAAATCAAATGCAGAAATTAACTAAAGGTACACCACCGATTTTCCAGCACTCTTGGTTCCAATGCCTTGCTGGATTAACCATTTTGTGGTCATGTAATGATAATTCATCAACACACCTCTGACCCACTAATTATACATCTCTCATGTGTCTAAAGTATACCATGGACTGCTAGAAATTTAGATTAAACAAATATTAAATGTTTGAACACCCTGAGGTGGTAAGTCTGTCCTTAGATTTTTTTTTAATCCTGTGGGGTCTTCTTTGTCATCTGTTGTTAGTGTTTTCCCTAGGTGTGCATTGCCAGAATAATGCAGTTTCATCTGCATCATACACCTGCTCAGGAGTGAGGTGCTCGTCAGCTACGAGTTTCGCAAATTCGTCCACATACTCAGCAGCTCCTTCATGGTTTGCGGGCTTCTTTTCTCCGCACACTTTATTCATGGAAATTCCATGTTACTTCTTGAATCTTTGAAGCCGTCCTTCACTATAGTCATGCTCATGTTGTAATTCTAATTCTTTATGGAACAACTAATCCTGGTCCGTAATCATGCTACCTGACAAGTCCACTCCATCACTCTGACGCTGTCAAAACTATTCAATCATCACTCAATCATGCTCAGTACTCTTACCGTCTTTCATAGTTTTTCTGATCGTCATTTGCTTCTTGGAATCGCTGTCTGCATAGAATTTCAGTATTTTCTCCCTTTGCTTCTTTGTATCATAAACAGTTGATGAACCAGTACTGTAGATGTCACACAGCTTACACACCGAAACACCACGGTCCATTTTTTCAACAGTTCTACTTTATCTTGGATCGATATGGACTGGTGTTTACATTTGACACCACAACTGACACTCTCATATGTCTTGGAAGCCATAGCTAGGGTTAAATTTAAGCAAAATAAACGAAGAATCTCACAGGATTGCGGTATCACCACCAACAAGTGCAGTATAATGAATGTGAATAAGCGCTCGCTACACACAACACCATTTGTGGCCACCCAGTAAACTAGTCTGGTGGCCGTGGTAATTTCAAGTTCCCTCACGTAATTTTGTCTGGACTAGAGGTGCCGAAGCATCAGATACCGGAAAATTGGTGGTGTATCTGTGTCAAATTATTGGTTGACAATAATGGCAGTTTACTAGGGATCATCAATTGAAAACAATAGCAATCCATCATTCATCATCAGTTAACAATTATAGTAGTTAAGGAGTTAAATATAGGAATTATGGATGTTCCCATGTCTGAAAATCTGAGCCTTTCCCAATCTTAACTAGCTTTTGGTGCTTAATTCCTCCTGTACAGCAGACTTCAATGCAAATGGAGGAGTAATGGAAAGAAGGAACTTTGGTTGGATGCCTGTTTTTAATGGAAAGTGAATTTTACACATGGGATATATTCCAAACCATCACATCCTTGAATTTTTTTCAGAAATTATAGCATTGGCTACTAATTTACCCCTATTTTGGATTGAACAGATATTAAAATTAGTCATTATTGTGTCTATGGACAAACTTTTGGCCCATATTATTTTTTTACAGTGACTGATATGGCATAAGCAGACATTCCCTGATCAGGGCCACCTTAAGTGAAAAGAAAAAGAATAAAGAAATTGATAAGGACTTTTCAGGTGTTTATTGAAATCACTCAAGGTAGAAAGATTATAGGAAGAGGGATTAATGAAAGAAGGATAATTCCACTGCTTTGAATTTGGAGGAATGAAGGAGGTATCATAATGGTCACTACTCATTTAGCCAAAAAGAAAAAGAGGTTGAGAAAAAGAATGAGGAGATTGATTAGGGCTTTGCTGGTTTTTATTGAAATCACTCAAGGTAGAAAGATCATAGGAAGAGGGATTAATGAATGAAGGATAATACCACAACTTTGAATGTGGAGGTATGAATGAGGTATACTAATGGTCACTCCTCATTTATATAGTCCACATATAAAAACTTAGTAAAGCAGCAAATATATGCATACCTTGAATCCATGGTTTAGTGATGAAGATACATACAAACATCTCAAAAGAGCAGTAACCAAAATAATACATGTAGAACAGGGAAAGGCATGCAGCCTCACAACAGACAGAAAGGGAGTGCTATTATTACTCATTTAGCCAAAAATAAAATGAGGGTGAGAAAAAGAATGAAGAGATTGATTAGGGCTTTGCTGGTTTTTATTGAAATCATTCAAGGTAGAAAGATCATAGGAAGAGGGATTAATGAATGAAGGATAATTCCACAACTTTGAATTTAGAGGAATGAATGAGGTATGATAATGGTCACTCCTCATTTATATGGTCCACATATAAAAACTTAGTGAAGCAGCAAATAAATGCATACCTTGGATCCATGCTTTAGTGGTGAAGATACATACAAACATCTCAAAAGAGCAGTAACCAAAATGATACATGTAGAACAGTGAAAGGCATGCAACCTCACAACAGTCATAAAGGGAGTGCTTGGGAGAAGTGATGAATAACTTTATCCAAAGCAAAGGAATCATGCATACATTTTCTAGGTGAAACATGAATCATCCATAGCTTTAAGTGTGGTGAAGGGCAAATTACTATAATCATTATTGTCACAAGAGTCACAGAAGCTGTACTCTACAGTAGTATTTGCATTTTGTAGTTTCTCAAATTAGGGGAATGAGGCTTAGTGTACATTCAGGGAATTGTCTTGGCAACGTCCTATGACATTACCATTACGTCAGCTGCATTTCCTGCTTGATATGCAGTGGTTGACCATTTAAGGTCATATCTTTCATAAGTTGTCTCTCTATGCTTAAGGGATTTGAATGACATTCAATAGCATCATCAGTGACAATATCAATTGTTTTGCTATTGTTTACCTATTGCACTTGTTTGTTGGGTTTCATTTCTGAGGAGTAGGGCTTTGCATATTCTACATATTTGCTGAAGTATTTAGCTTCTCACACATTTTCTGTTTTTAGGATGATTTTTCTCTGATCCACGTTTAGAGCAGTTCTTGGCAGCTATACTTTTAATAACCTGTTTGTATTTTACTTGTTAACACAGTATGGGGAGGGAGTTTTATACTCAATGAACCCCATTAGATCAGAAAATTTTTAGAATTTTTGTATGCTATCTGCTCTGTTTTCACAATTATATCTCAAAGCTTTTCCCATTCACTCTCAACTCTATTAGTAGAGAAGCTCTTCTTTACATTTTTTCTCACTCGAGACTGGGCCCTATGAGTATCTGAGAAAGCAATTCCTTATGGGATTAAAGCTCCATTTAATTTCCCCAAAATGGAGTGAATGAGAAAATTTAAAAAACTAACCCCCTTTGACCATCACAAAAGTACGTAAGGTCATTGAATATTCAAGCACAGGGACTTAACAACCATACAATGTCCTGCCTAGACTTATGATATCACTGCAGCTGACATGGCAACATGTTCCAACCCACCATGTTCATTCTTTTGCTCTCTTGTTGTGCTATACCCTGCTTTCCTATAACCTGATATGGACAGTGTTTGTACCCGTTCCTGTCCTTCATTATATCAGCTTAATATATTTTTCATTTTTCATGGTACAGAAAACAAATCAGAAGTACTATACTTTGTTCCCTTTTAGTAATGCTGGGTTTAGAGGCACTGCCATCATTTGTTGTCAGTATGGCAGTGACTATAGGCTGTTTAGTTATGATTAAACCTTGTGCCTTTTACTACACTTTTTTTGCATTAAACCTTGTGTTTTACTACACTTTTTTTGCATGCCATGTGCTTTGTTTATGAATACTCATACAGCTCTAAGATTCTTGGAACTTGGAGGTTGTGCTCCAATCAAGAGCTGTGAATTGGTGGACATCTTTGCAGGAAGAAGTTCCTTCTTGAGAAGGCAAAGTCTGATAACCCCCTTTACATACAAACCTCATCAGTATATCCTTGGTTGCTTCTACCAACCACAACCCTCCTGCACAGTATAAGTGGCAATAGACATCACAGCATTTGACACTGTCCCCTGATACATCCTTACACAAAACATACTAGACACCACCCTCCACAGCAATGACAAAAGGTGGTTAGCCACATCATAGCTGGCTGTTAAGCTACTCACAAAGGCTTCACTTCTAAAACCCTTAACTTCTACAAAAGAGTTCCCATAGGATTAGTACTTTTACCAGCCTCCTTCGGTTTCTTCCTGCATAGCCTCCCGTTACCTCATATCAACTACAGTATGAAGGTCCTGCCGTATGCAGAGTACCTTACAATCACCATGGAAGCAACAGACTATCAGCACTACATTATAAGACTGGAACAATGTTTTGCCTTGTACAAAATATCTGAATCTCCACAGGAGTCTTCAGTCATCCTTTAATTCCAGAGTGACACAAATCAACCTGCATCATCCCATCACCTTGAATGGCCAATCACTTTCACTGAGCAAAACTCCAAATATTTGTGCATCACTTGTGGCACACACAATATACACACCCCACACTACAAACATCAGCACAAAAGCAATATACAAACTAAATGCTGACAGAATTTTGAGTGATATCAGATTTGGAGAAGAATTCCTTGGTATCCTCTTGAAACATTTCATCCATTCCACCCAGAACTGTGTCTCACCTTCTTGGTCTTCCACCTCTCTCATGCAAATGTTAAAAAGCTGCAGATCGCACAAAATAGAGCATTCAGAACAACCATTGGCTGCCTGTCAACCACAGACACCCATCATCTACTTAATGAAACAAAGATCCTCCCAATACAATGCCACTTCAACATGCTAGGTACTCATTTCTTTCCAAGAGCAACAGACCCCTTGCATCTACACCATTCCATATCTAACCACTGGTCCCCTTATAGAGATAAAACTTGCTCCTGCCTCGCATTTCATTGTTCTGTACTCACTGATCCACAAAACCTCAGCAAACATAACAAATAAAACATATACCCATCAAAATGACATGACAAGCACTAAAAAACTGCCCTCCTGACTTAGTCTTAAACAGCACCCCACCAGGCAGACACCCATCTGAAACCACTCTTGCCGTACATAAGTTATACTTTCCTGTCTATGCTTTGGACACCATCCATCCCTAGAACCCTAAAAACACTGACTCAACTTATTTCAAGACTTAATGTCCATGGTGCAAATACCACAACTGAGAAATGGACATTTGCTCTTATGTTACACTGTGCTCTACCCACATAAACATTCCCACACCCTTTACATTTTATGAGCTGTGGGTCCCGCCCAATGGATGTAGATGGTTTTCTGAGTGTTGTGGAACACCCTTAGAAGATAGAAGGGACTCCTGTGGCAAGAAGTGAGTAATATATATATATATATTTTTTTTTTTTCATACTTTGTCGCTGTCTCCCGCGTTTGCGAGGTAGCGCAAGGAAACAGACGAAAGAAATGGCCCAACCCCCCCCATACACATGTATATACATACGTCCACACGCAAATATACATACCTACACAGCTTTCCATGGTTTACCCCAGACGCTTCACATGCCCTGCTTCAATCCACTGACAGCACGTCAACCCTGGTATACCACATCGCTCCAATTCACTCTATTCCTTGCCCTCCTTTCACCCTCCTGCATGTTCAGGCCCTGATCACACAAAATCTTTTTCACTCCATCTTTCCACCTCCAATTTGGTCTCCCTCTTCTCCTCGTTCCCTCCACCTCCGACACATATATCCTCTTGGTCAATCTTTCCTCACTCATTCTCTCCATGTGCCCAAACCACTTCAAAACACCCTCTTCTGCTCTCTCAACCACGCTCTTTTTATTTCCCCACATCTCTCTTACCCTTACGTTACTCACTCGATCAAACCACCTCACACCACACATTGTCCTCAAACATCTCATTTCCAGCACATCCATCCTCCTGCGCACAACTCTATCCATAGCCCACACCTCGCAACCATACAACATTGTTGGAACCACTATTCCTTCAAACATACCCATTTTTGCTTTCCGAGATAATGTTCTCGACTTCCACACATTCTTCAAGGCCCCCAGGATTTTCGCCCCCTCCCCCACCCTATGATCCACTTCCGCTTCCATGGTTCCATCCGCTGCCAGATCCACTCCCAGATATCGAAAACACTTCACTTCCTCCAGTTTTTCTCCATTCAAACTCACCTCCCAATTGACTTGACCCTCAACCCTACTGTACCTAATAACCTTGCTCTTATTCACATTTACTCTTAACTTTCTTCTTCCACACACTTTTCCAAACTCAGTCACCAGCTTCTGCAGTTTCTCACATGAATCAGCCACCAGCGCTGTATCATCAGCGAACAACAACTGACTCACTTCCCAAGCTCTCTCATCCCCAACAGACTTCATACTTGCCCCTCTTTCCAAAACTCTTGCATTCACCTCCCTAACAACCCCATCCATAAACAAATTAAACAACCATGGAGACATCTCACACACCCCTGCCACAAACCTACATTCACTGAGAACCAATCACTTTCCTCTCTTCCTACATGTACACATGCCTTACATCCTCGATAAAAACTTTTCACTGCTTCTAACAACTTGCCTCCCACACCATATATTCTTAATACCTTCCACAGAGCATCTCTATCAACTCTATCGTATGCCTTCTCCAGATCCATAAATGCTACATACAAATCCATTTGCTTTTCTAAGTATTTCTCACATACATTCTTCAAAGCAAACACCTGATCCACACATCCTCTACCACTTCTGAAACCACACTGCTCTTCCCCAATCTGATGCTCTGTACATGCCTTCACCCTCTCAATCAATACTCTCCCATATAATTTACCAGGAATACTCAACAAACTTATACCTCTGTAATTTGAGCACTCACTCTTATCCCCTTTGCCTTTGTACAATATATATATATATATATATATATATATATATATATATATATATATATATATATATATATATATATATATATATATGTATATATATATATATATATATATATATATATATATATATATTTATTTTATTTATTTTGCTTTGTCGCTGTCTCCCGCTTTTGCGAGGTAGCGCAAGGAAACAGACGAAAGAAATGGCCCAACCCACCCCCATACACATGTATATACATACATGTCCACACATGAAAATATACATACGTATACATCTCAATGTACACATATATATACACACACAGACACATACATATATACCCATGCACACAATTCACACTGTCTGCCCTTATTCATTCCCATCGCCACCTCGCCGCACATGGAATACCATCCCCCTCCCCCCTCATGTGTGCGAGGTAGCGCTACGAAAAGACAACAAAGGCCCCATTCGTTCACACTCAGTCTCTAGCTGTCATGCAATAATGCCCGAAACCACAGCTCCCTTTCCACATCCAGGCCCCACACAACTTTGCATGGTTTACTCCAGACGCTTCACATGCCCTGATTCAATCCACTGACAGCACGTCAACCCCGGTATACCACATCGATCCAATTCACTCTATTCCTTGCCCGCCTTTCACCCTCCTGCATGTTCAGGCCCCGATCACTCAAAATCTTTTTCACTCCATCTCACCACCTCCAATTTGGTCTCCCACTTCTCCTCGTTCCCTCCACCTCTGACACATATATCCTCTTGGTCAATCTTTCCCCACTCATTCTCTCCATGTGACCAAACCATTTCAAAACACCCTCTTCTGCTCTCTCAACCACACTCTTTTTATTACCACACATCTCTCTTACCCTATTATTACTTACTCGATCAAACCACCTCACACCACATATTGTCCGCAAACATGTTATTTCCAGCCTAATCCTCTGTTCTTAACGCTACCTCGCTAACGCGGGAAATAGGGAGAGGGGGCTGTTATTTCATGTGTGGTGGGATGGCGACGGGAATGAATAAGGGCAGACAGTTTGAATTACTTACATGTGTATATATGTATATGTCTGTGTGTATATCTATATGTATACGTTGAGGTGTATAGGTATGTATATGTGTGTGTGTGGACGTGTATGTATATACATGTGTATGTGGGTGGGTGGGGCCATTCTTTCGTGTGTTTCCTTGCACTACCTCGCTAACGCGGGAGGCAGCGACAAAGTATGAAAGAAAAAAAATATGTATATATATATATATATATATTATTATTATTATTTTTTTTTATTTTGCTTTGTCGCTGTCTCCCGCGTTAGTGAGGTAGCGCAAGGAAACAGACGAAAGAATGGCCCAACCCGCCCACATACTCATGTATATACATACATGTCCACACACGCACAATATACATACCTATACATCTCAATGTACACATATATATACACACACAGACATATACATACATACACATGTACATAATTCATACTGTCTGCCTTTATTTGTTCCCATCGCCACCTCGCCACACATGGAATAACAACCCCCTCCCCCTCATGTGTGCGAGGTAGCGCTAGGAAAAACACCAAAGGCCCCATTCGTTCACACTCAGTCTCTAGCTGTCATGTAATAATGCACCGAAACCACAGCTCCCTTTCCACATCCAGGCCCCACACACTTTGCATGGTTTACCCCAGATGCTTCACATGCCCTGGTTCAATCCATTGACAGCACGTCGACCCCGGTATACCACATCGATCCAATTCACTCTATTCCTTGCACGCCTTTCACTCTCCTGCATGTTCAGGCCCCGATCACTCAAAATCTTTTTCACTCCATCTTTCCACCTCCAATTTGGTCTCCCACTTCTCCTCGTTCCCTCCACCTCTGACACATATATCCTCTTGGTCAATCTTTCCCCACTCATTCTCTCCATGTGACCAAACCATTTCAAAACACCCTCTTCTGCTCTCTCAACCACACTCTTTTTATTTCCACACATCTCTCTTACCCTTACATTACTTACTCGATCAAACCACCACACACCACATATTGTCCTCAAACATCTCATTTCCAACACATCCACCCTCCTGCGCACTACTCTATCCATAGCCCACGCCTCGCAACCATACAACATTGTTGGAACCACTATTCCTTCAAACATACCCATTTTTGCTTTTCGAGATAATGTTCTCGACTTCCAAACATTCTTCAAGGCTCCCAGAATTTTCGCCCCCTCCCCCACCCTATGATTCACTTCTGCTTCCATGGTTCCATCCGCTGCCAGATCCACTCCCAGATATCTAAAACACTTCACTTCCTCCAGCTTTTCTCCATTCAAACTTACCTCCCAATTGACTTGACCCTCAACCCTGCTGTACCTAATAACCTTGCTCTTATTCACATTTACTCTTAACTTTCTTCTTTCCACACTTTACCAAACTCAGTCACCAGCTTCTGCAGTTTCTTACATGAATCAGCCACCAGCGCCGTATCATCAGCAAACAACAACTGACTCACTTCCCAAGCTCTCATCCCCAACAGACTGCATACTTGCCCCTCTTTCCAAAATTCTTGCATTCACCTCCCTAACAACCCCATCCATAAACAAATTAAACAACCATGGAGACATCACACACCCCTGCCGCAAACCTACATTCACTGAGAACCAATCACTTTCCTCTCTTCCTACACGTACACATGCCTTACATCCTCGATAAAAACTTTTCACTGCTTCTAACAACTTGCCTCCCACACCATATATTCTTAATACCTTCCACAGAAAATCTCTATCAACTCTATCATATGCCTTCTCCAGATCCATGAATGCTACATACAAATCCATTTGTTTTTCTAAGTATTTCTCGCATACATTCTTCAAAGCAAACACCTGATCCACACATCCTCTACCACTTCTGAAACCACACTGCTCTTCCCCAATCTGATGCTCTGTACATGCCTTCACCCTGTCAACCAATACCCTCCCATATAATTTACCAGGAATACTCAACAAACTTATACCTCTGTAATTTGAGCACTCACTCTTATCCCCTTTGCCTTTGTACAAAGGCACTATGCAAGCATTCCGCCAATCCTCAGGCACATCACCTTGAATCATACATATGTATATATATATATATATATATATATATATATATATATATATATATATATATATATATATATATATTCTATATATATATATATGGAAGGGGGCCAGGTGAGGATATTCCCTCAAAGGCTTAGTCCTCTGTTCTTAATGCTACCTCGCTTACGCGGGAAATAGCGAATAGTATGAAAATATATATATATATATATATATATATTTTTATTTTATTTTATTATACTTTGTCGCTGTCTCCCGCGTTTGCGAGGTAGCGCAAGGAAACAGACGAAAGAAATGGCCCAACCCCCCCCATACACATGTATATACATACGTCCACACACGCAAATATACATACCTACACAGCTTTCCATGGTTTACCCCAGACGCTTCACATGCCCCGATTCAATCCACTGACAGCACGTCAACCCCGGTATACCACATCGCTCCAATTCACTCTATTCCTTGCCCTCCTTTCACCCCGATCACACAAAATCTTTTTCACTCCATCTTTCCACCTCCAATTTGGTCTCCCTCTTCTCCTCGTTCCCTCCACCTCCGACACATATATCCTCTTGGTCAATCTTTCCTCACTCATTCTCTCCATGTGCCCAAACCACTTCAAAACACCCTCTTCTGCTCTCTCAACCACGCTCTTTTTATTTCCACACATCTCTCTTACCCTTACGTTACTCACTCGATCAAACCACCTCACACCACACATTGTCCTCAAACATCTCATTTCCAGCACATCCATCCTCCTGCGCACAACTCTATCCATATCCCACGCCTCGCAACCATACAACATTGTTGGAACCACTATTCCTTCAAACATACCCATTTTTGCTTTCCGAGATAATGTTCTCGACTTCCACACATTCTTCAAGGCCCCCAGAATTTTCGCCCCCTCCCCCACCCTATGATCCACTTCCGCTTCCATGTTTCCATCCGCTGCCAGATCCACTCCCAGATATCTAAAACACTTCACTTCCTCCAGTTTTTCTCCATTCAAACTCACCTCCCAATTGACTTGACCCTCAACCCTACTGTACCTAATAACCTTGCTCTTATTCACCTTTACTCATAACTTTCTTCTTCCACACACTTTATTTATTTTATTTTGCTTTGTCGCTGTCTCCCACGTTTGCGAGGTAGCGCAAGGAAACAGACGAAAGAAATGGCCCAACCCACCCCCATACACATGTATATACACACACGTCCACACACGCAAATATACATACCTATACATCTCAATGTACACATATATATACACACACACTGACACATACATATATACCCATTCACACAATTCACACTGTCTGCCTTTATTCATTCCCATCGCCACACATGGAATACCATCCCCCTCCCCCCTCATGTGTGCAAGGTAGCGCTAGGAAAAGACAACAAAGGCCCCATTCGTTCACACTCAGTCTCTAGCTGTCATGCAGTAATGCCCGAAACCACAGCTCCCTTTCCACATCCAGGCCCACAGAACTTTCCATGGTTTACCCCAGACGCTTCACATGCCCTGATTCAATCCACTGACAGCACGTCAACCCCGGTATACCACATCGATCCAATTCACTCTATTCCTTGCCCGCCTTTCACCCTCCTGCATGTTCAGGCCTCGATCACTCAAAATCTTTTTCACACCATCTTTCCACCTCCAATTTGGTCTCCCACTTCCCCTCGTTCCCTCCACCTCCGACACATATATCCTCTTGGTCAATCTTTCCTCACTCATTTTCTCCATGTGCCCAAACCATTTCAAATCACCCTCTTCTGCTCTCTCAACCACGCTCTTTTTATTTCCACACATCTCTCTTACCCTTACATTACTTACTCGATCAAAGCACCTCACACCACACATTGTCCTCAAACATCTCATTTCCAGCACATCCACCCTCCTGCGTACAGCTCTATCCATAGCCCACGCCTCGCAACCATAAAACATTGTTGGAACCACTATTCCTTCAAACATACCCATTTTTGCTTTCCGAGATAATGTTCTCGACTTCCACACATTCTTCAAGGCTCCCAGAATTTTCGCCCCTTCCCCAGCCCATGATTCACTTCCGCTTCTATGGTTCCATCCGCTGCCAGATCCACTCCCAGGTATCTAAAACACTTTACTTCCTTCAGTTTTTCTCCATTCCAACTTACCTCCCAATTGACTTGACCCTCAACCCTACTGTACCTAATAACCTTGCTCTTATTCACATTTACTCTTAACTTTCTTCTTTCACACACTTTACCAAACTCAGTCACCAGCTTCTGCAGTTTCTCACATGAATCAGCCACCAGCGCTGTATCATCAGAGAACAACAACTGACTCACTTCCCAAGATCTCTCATCCACAACAGACTTCATACTTGCCCCTCTTTCCAAAACTCTTGCATTCACCTCCCTAACAACCCCATCCATAAACAAATTAAACAACCATGGAGACATCACACACCCCTGCCGCAAACCTACATTCACTGAGAACCAATCACTTTCCTCTCTTCCTACATGTACACATGCCTTACATCCTCGATAAAAACTTTTCACTGCTTCTAACAACTAACACACACATTCTTCAATGCAAACACCTGATCCACACATCCTCTACCACTTCTGAAACCACACTGCTCTTCCCCAATCTGATGGTCTGTACATGCCTTCATCCTCTCAATCAATACCCTCCCATATAATTTACCAGGAATACTCAACAAACTTATACCTCTGTAATTTGAGCACTCACTCTTATCCCCTTTGCCTTTGTACAATGGCACTATGCATGCATTCTGCCAATCCTCAGGCACCTCACCATGAGTCATACATACATTAAATAACCTTACCAACCAGTCAACAATACAGTCACCCCCTTTTTTAATAAATTCCACTGCAATACCATCCAAACCTGCTGCCTTGCCAGCTTTCATCTTCCACAAAGCTTTTACTACCTCTTCTCTGTTTACCAAATCATTTTCCCTAACCCTCTCACTCTGCACACCACCTCGACCAAGACACCCTACATCTGCCACTCTATCATCAAACACATTCAACAAACCTTCAAAATACTCACTCCATCTCCTTCTCATATCACCACTACTTGTTATCACCTCCCCATTAGCGCCCTTCATACTATTCCCCATTTCCCATGTTAGCAAGGTAGCGTTAAGGACAGAGTACTGGGCCTTTGAGGGATTATCCCCCCCACCGGGTCGTTCCTTTGGAAAATCTAAGAGAGGGGAGGATTTCCAGCCCCCTGCCCCCTTCCCTTTTAGTCGCCTTCTTCAACACTCGGAATACGTGGGAAGTATTCTTTCTCCCCTATCCCCAGGGATAATATATATATATATATATATATATATATATATATATATATATATATATATATATATTTTTTTTTTTTTATACTATTCGCCATCTCCCGCGTTTGCGAGGTAGCGTTAAGAACAGAGGACTGGGCTTTAGAGGGAAAATCCTCACCTGGCCCCCTTCTCTGTTCCTTCTTTTGGAAAATTAAAAAAAAAAAAAAAAAAAAACGAGAGGGGAGGATTTCCAGCCACCCGCTCCCTCTCCTTTTAGTCGCCTTCTACGACACGCAGGGAATACGTGGGAAGTATTCTTTCTCCCCTATCCCCAGGGATATATATATATATATATATATATATATATATATATATATATATATATATATATATAGGGAGCGGGGGGCTGGAAATCCTCCCCTCTCTTTTTTTTTCTTTCTTTTTTAATTTTCCAAAAGAAGGAACAGAGAAGGGGGCCAGGTGAGGATATTCCCTCAAAGGCCCAGTCCTCTGTTCTTAACGCTACCTCGCTATCGCGGGAAATGGCGAATAGTATGAAAAAAAAAATATATATATATATATATATATATATATATATATATATATATATATATATATATATATATATATATATATATATATATATCGAGGATGTAAGGCATGTGTACGTGTAGGAAGAGAGGAAAGTGATTGGTTCTCAGTGAATGTAGGTTTGCGGCAGGGGTGTGTGATGTCTCCATGGTTGTTTAATTTGTTTATGGATGGGGTTGTTAGGGAGGTGAATGCAAGAGTTTTGGAAAGAGGGGCAAGTATGAAGTCTGTTGTGGATGAGAGATCTTGGGAAGTGAGTCAGTTGTTGTTCTCTGATGATACAGCGCTGGTGGCTGATTCATGTGAGAAACTGCAGAAGCTGGTGACTGAGTTTGTTAAAGTGTGTGAAAGAAGAAAGTTAAGAGTAAATGTGAATAAGAGCAAGGTTATTAGGTACAGTAGGGTTGAGGGTCAAGTCAATTGGGAGGTAAGTTGGAGTGGAGAAAAACTGGAGGAAGTAAAGTGTTTTAGATATCTGGGAGTGGATCTGGCAGCGGATGGAACCATGGAAGCGGAAGTGGATCATAGGGTGGGGAGGGGGCGAAAATCCTGGGAGCCTTGAAGAATGTGTGGAAGTCGAGAACATTATCTCGGAAAGCAAAAATGGGTATGTTTGAAGGAATAGTGGTTCCAACAATGTTGTATGGTTGCGAGGCGTGGGCTATGGATAGAGTTGTGCGGAGGAGGGTGGATGTGATGGAAATGAGATGTTTGAGGACAATGTGTGGTGTGAGGTGGTTTGATCGAGTAAGTAACGTAAGGGTAAGAGAGATGTGTGGAAATAAAAAGAGCGTGGTTGAGAGAGCAGAAGAGGGTGTTTTGAAATGGTTTGGGCACATGGAGAGAATGAGTGAGGAAAGATTGACCAAGAGGATATATGTGTCGTAGGTGGAGGGAACGAGGAGAAGTGGGAGACCAAATTGGAGGTGGAAAAGATGGAGTGAAAAAGATTTTGTGTGATCGGGGCCTGAACATGCAGGAGGGTGAAAGGAGGGCAAGGAATAGAGTGAATTGGATCGATGTGGTATACCGTGGTCGATGTGCTGTCAGTGGATTGAATCAGGGCATGTGAAGCGTCTGGGGTAAACCATGGAAAGTTCTGTGGGGCCTGGATGTGGAAAGGGAGCTGTGGTTTCGGTGCATTATTCCATGACAGCTAGAGACTGAGTGTGAACGAATGTGGCTTTTGTTGTCTTTTCCTAGCGCTACCTCGCACACATGAGGGGGAGGGGGTTGTTATTTCATGTGTGGCGAGGTGGCGATGGGAATGAATAAAGGCAGACAGTATGAATTATGTACATGTGTATATATGTATATGTCTGTGTGTGTGTATATATGTGTATACATTGAGATGTATAGATATGTATATTTGCGTGTGTGGACGTGTATGTATATACATGTGTATATGGGTGGGTTGGGCCATTCTTTCGTCTGTTTCCTTGCGCTACCTCGCTAAATGCGGGAGACAGCGACAAAGCAAAATAAAAAAAAATAAAGATATATATATACATATGACAGACCTTTCCATGGTGTACAATGGCACTATGCATGCTTTCTGCCAATCCCCAGGCACTTCACCATGGTCCATACATGCATTGAATATCCTTACCAGCCAATCAACAACAGAGTCTCCCCCTTTTTTGATAAACCCCACTGCAGTATCTTCCAAACCCACCTCCTTGCTGGATTTTATCTTCCGCAAAGCTTTCATTACCTCTTCTCTCTTCACCAAATCATTATCCTGAACCTCTCACTTCATACACCACCCTAACCAAAACACCCTATATCAGCCACTTTATCATCAAACACATTCAACAAACCTTCAAATTCCTCACTCCAACACTACCTGTTATCACTTCCCTACTGTCTCCCTTCACTGATGTTCCCATTTGTACTCTTGTTTTACAAACGTTATCTACCTCCTTCCAAAACATCTTTTTATTCTCCCTAAGACTTAATGATACTTTCTCACCCCATCTCTCATTTACCCTCTTTCAAATCTTGAACATTTCTCATGACCTCATGCTGCTTTCTTTTATACATCTCAAAGTCATTTGCACTACTTCCCTGCAAATATCATCCAAACGCCTTTCTTTTCTCTTTCACTAACAATCTTATTTTTTCATCTCACCACTCACTACCCTTTCTAATCTGCCCACCTCCCACCTTTCTCATGCCACATGCATCTTTTGTGCAAGCCATCACTCCTTCCCTAAATACATCCCATTCCTCCCCCACTCCCCTTACATCATTTGCTCTCACCTTTTTCCATTCTACTCTCAATCTCTCCTGATACTTCCTCACACATCACCTTTCCAAGCTCACTTACTCTCACCACTCTTTTCTCCCCAATATTCTCTCTTCTTTTCTGAAAGCCTCTACAAATCTTCACCTTCGCCTCCAGGAGATAGTGATCAGACATCCCTCCAGCTGCCCCTCTCAGCACATTAACACATAATCCTGTAATGCCCTTTGACCATCTCTCCTACTCATATACATATACTTGTGTATATCTTTCTTTTTAAATCAGGTATTCCTTATCATGAGTCCATTTTTAGCACACAAATCCACACGCTCTTCACTATTTCCATGTACAACACTGAACACCCCATGTACACCAATTATACCCTTTACTGCCACATTACTCACCTTCACATTTAAATCACCCATCACTATAACGCAGTCTCGTGCATCAAAGCAGCTAACACTCACTCAGCTGCTCCCAAAACACTTGCCTCTCATGATCTTTCTTCTCATGACCAGGTGCATGGACACTAATAATCACCCATCTCTCTCTATCCACTTTCAGTTTTACCCACAACAATATAGAATTTACTTTCATACACTCTATCACAATCTCCCACAACTCCTGATTCAGGAGTATTGCTACTCCTTCCTTAGCTCTTGCCCTCTCACCAACCCCTGACTTTCCTCTCAAGACTTTCCAAACCACTTTATTATATATTATTATTATTATTATTATTATTATTATTGTTATTATTATTATTATTATTATTATTATTATTATTATTATTATTATTATTATTATTATTTCCATACATATTTGCCATTTCCTGCATTAGCGAGGTAGCGTTAAGAACAGAGCACTGAGCCTTAGAGAGAATATCCTCACTTGGCCCCCTTTTCCTTTTTTTCCTTCTTTTGGAAAATAAAAAGAATGGGAGAGGAGGATTTCCAGCTCGCTGCTCCCTCCCCCTTTTAGTCACCTTCTACGACATGCATTGAATACGCGGGAAGTATTCTTTCTCCCCTTTTATTATTATTATTATTATTGTTATTGTTATTATTATTATTATACTCAATCACCGTTTCCCGCATCAGCGAGGTGGCATCAGGAAACAGATGAAGAACGACCCATCCTCTCACATACACACACATGTATATATTTTTTTTTTTTTTTTATACTTTGTCGCTGTCTCCCGCGTTTGCGAGGTAGCGCAAGGAAACAGACGAAAGAAATGGCCCAACCCCCCCCATACACATGTATATACACACGTCCACACACGCAAATATACATACCTACACAGCTTTCCATGGTTTACCCCAGACGCCTCACATGCCTTGATTCAATCCACTGACAGCACTTCAACCCCGGTATACCACATCGCTCCAATTCACTCTATTCCTTGCCCTCCTTTCACCCTCCTGCATGTTCAGGCCCCGATCACACAAAATCTTTTTCACTCCATCTTTCCACCTCCAATTTGGTCTCCCTCTTCTTGCTCCCTCCACCTCCGACACATATATCCTCTTGGTCAATCTTTCCTCACTCATCCTCTCCATGTGCCCAAACCACTTCAAAACACCCTCTTCTGCTCTCTCAACCACGCTCTTTTTATTTCCTCACATCTCTCTTACCCTTACGTTACTCACTCGATCAAACCACCTCACACCACACATTGTCCTCAAACATCTCATTTCCAGCACATCCATCCTCCTGCGCACAACTCTATCCATAGCCCACGCCTCGCAACCATACAACATTGTTGGAACCACTATTCCTTCAAACATACCCATTTTTCCTTTCCGAGATAATGTTCTCGACTTCCACACATTCTTCAAGGCCCCTAGAATTTTCGCCCCCTCCCCCACCCTATGATCCACTTCCGCTTCCATGGTTCCATCCGCTGCCAGATCCACTCCCAGATATCTAAAACACTTCACTTCCTCCAGTTTTTCTCCATTCAAACTCACCTCCCAATTGACTTGACCCTCAACCCTACTGTACCTAATAACCTTGCTCTTATTCACATTTACTCTTAACTTTCTTCTTCCACACACTTTACCAAACTCAGTCACCAGCTTCTGCAGTTTCTCACATGAATCAGCCACCAGTGCTGTATCATCAGCGAACAACAACTGACTCACTTCCCAAGCTCTCTCATCCCCAACAGACTTCATACTTGCCCCTCTTTCCAAAACTCTTGCATTCACCTCCCTAACAACCCCATCCATAAACAAATTAAACAACCATGGAGACATCACACACCCCTGCCGCAAACCTACATTCACTGAGAACCAATCACTTTCCTCTCTTCCTACACGTACACATGCCTTACATCCTCGATAAAAACTTTTCACTGCTTCTAACAACTTTCCTCCCACACCATATATTCTTAATACCTTCCACAGAGCATCTCTATCAACTCTATCATATGCCTCCTCCAGATCCATAAATGCTACATACAAATCCATTTGCTTTTCTAAGTATTTCTCACATACATTCTTCAAAGCAAACACCTGATCCACACATCCTCTACCACTTCTGAAACCACACTGCTCTTCCCCAATCTGATGCTCTGTACATGCCTTCACCCTCTCAATCAATACCCTCCCATATAATTTACCAGGAATACTCAACAAACTTATACCTCTGTAATTTGAGCACTCACTCTTATCCCCTTTGCCTTTGTACAATGGCACTATGCATGCATTCCGCCAATCCTCAGGCACCTCACCATGAGTCATACATACATTAAATAACCTTACCAACCAGTCAACAATACAGTCACCCCATTTTTTAATAAATTCCACTGCAATACCATCCAAACTTGCTGCCTTGCCGG
Organism: Panulirus ornatus; assembly: GCF_036320965.1. NCBI lineage: Eukaryota > Metazoa > Arthropoda > Malacostraca > Decapoda > Palinuridae > Panulirus > Panulirus ornatus. The sequence continues at coordinate 18,108,171 of NC_092240.1, forward strand.
CTTTCATCATCCGCAAAGCTTTCACTACTTCTTCTCTGTTTACCAAATCATTTTCCCTAACCCTCTCACTTCGCACACCACCTCGACCAAAACACCCTATATCTGCCACTCTATCATCAAACACATTCAACAAACCTTCAAAATACTCACTCCATCTCCTTCTCACATCACCAATACTTGTTATCACCTCCCCATTTGCGCTCTTCACTGAAGTTCCCATTTGCTCCCTTGTCTTACGCACTTTATTTACCTCCTTCCAGAACATCTTTCTATTCTCCCTAAAATTTAATGATACTCTCTCACCCCAACTCTCATTTGCCCTTTTTTTCACCTCTTGCACTTTTCTCTTGACCTCCTGTCTCTTTCTTTTATACATCTCCCACTCAATTGCATTTTTTCCCTGCAAAAATCGTCCAAATATATATATATATATATATATATATATATATATATATATATATATATATATATATATATATATTATCCCTGGGGATAGGGGATTAAGAATACTTCCCACGTATTCCCTGCGTGTCGTAGAAGACGACTAAAAGGGGAGGGAGCGGGGGGCTGGAAATCCTCCCCTCTCGTTTTTTTTTTAATTTTCCAAAAGAAGGAACAGAGGGGGCCAGGTGAGGATATTCCGAAAAAGGCCCAGTCCTCTGTTCTTAACGCTACCTCGCTGATGCGGGAAATGGCGAATAGTTTGAAAAAAAAAAAAAATATATATATATATATATATATATATATATATATATATATATATATATATATATATATTCTTTTTCTTTCTTTCATACTATTCGCCATTTCCCGCATTAGCGAGGTTGCGTTAAGAACAGAGGACTGGGCCTTTTTCGGAATATCCTCACCTGGCCCCCTCTGTTCCTTCTTTTGGAAAATTAAAATAAACGAGAGGGGAGGATTTCCAGCCCCCCGCTCCCTTCCCTTTTAGTCGCCTTCTACGACACGCAGGGAATACGTGGGAGAAAGAATATATATATATATATATATATATATATATATATATATATATATATATATATATATATATATATATATATATTTTTTTTTTTTTATACTTTGTCGCTGTCTCCCGCGTTTGCGAGGTAGCGCAAGGAAACAGACGAAAGAAATGGCCCAACCCCCCCCATACACATGTATATACATACGTCCACACACGCAAATATACATACCTACACAGCTTTCCATGGTTTACCCCAGACGCTTCACATGCCTTGATTCAATCCACTGACAGCACATCAGCCCCGGTATACCACATCGCTCCAATTCACTCTATTCCTTGCCCTCCTTTCACCCTCCTGCATGTTCAGGCCCCGATCACACAAAATCTTTTTCACTCCATCTTTCCACCTCCAATTTGGTCTCCCTCTTCTCCTCATTCCCTCCACCTCCGACACATATATCCTCTTGGTCAATCTTTCCTCACTCATCCTCTCCATGTGCCCAAACCACTTCAAAACACCCTCTTCTGCTCTCTCAACCACGCTCTTTTTATTTCCACACATCTCTCTTACCCTTACGTTACTCACTCGATCAAACCACCTCACACCACACATTGTCCTCAGACATCTCATTTCCAGCACATCCATCCTCCTGCGCACAACTCTATCCATAGCCCACACCTCTCAACCATACAACATTGTTGGAACCACTATTCCTTCAAACATACCCATTTTTGCTTTCCGAGATAATGTTCTCGACTTCCACACATTCTTCAAGGCCCCCAGAATTTTCGCCCCCTCCCCCACCCTATGATCCACTTCCACTTCCATGGTTCCATCCGCTGCCAGATCCACTCCCAGATATCTAAAACACTTCATTTCCTCCAGTTTTTCTCCATTCAAACTCACCTCCCAATTGACTTGACCCTCAACCCTACTACCTAATAACCTTGCTCTTATTCACATTTACTCTTAACTTTCTTCTTCCACACACTTTACCAAACTCAGTCACCAGCTTCTGCAGTTTCACACATGAATCAGCCACCAGCGCTGTGTCATCAGCGAACAACAACTGACTCACTTCCCAAGCTCTCTCATCCCCAACAGACTTCATACTTGCCCCTCTTTCCAAAACTCTTGCATTTACCTCCCTAACAACCCCATCCATAAACAAATTAAACAACCATGGAGACATCACACACCCCTGCCGCAAACCTACATTCACTGAGAACCAATCACTTTCCTCTCTTCCTACACGTACACATGCCTTACATCCTCGATAAAAACTTTTCACTGCTTCTAACAACTTTCCTCCCACACCATATATTCTTAATACCTTCCACAGAGCATCTCTATCAACTCTATCATATGCCTTCTCCAGATCCATAAATGCTACATACAAATCCATTTGCTTTTCTAAGTATTTCTCACATACATTCTTCAAAGCAAACACCTGATCCACACATCCTCTACCACTTCTGAAACCACACTGCTCTTCCCCAATCTGATGCTCTGTACATGCCTTCACCCTCTCAATCAATACCCTCCCATATAATTTACCAGGAATACTCAACAAACTTATACCTCTGTAATTTGAGCACTCACTCTTATCCCCTTTGCCTTTGTACAATGGCACTATGCACGCATTCCGCCAATCCTCAGGCACCTCACCATGAGTCATACATACATTAAATAACCTTACCAACCAGTCAACATTACAGTCACCCCCTTTTTTAATAAATTCCACTGCAATACCATCCAAACCTGCTGCCTTGCCGGCTTTCATCTTCCGCAAAGCTTTCACTACCTCTTCTCTGTTTACCAAATCATTTTCCCTAACCCTCTCACTTTGCACACCACCTCGACCAAAACACCCTATATCTGCCACTCTATCATCAAACACATTCAACAAACCTTCGAAATACTCACTCCATCTCCTTCTCACATCACCACTACTTGTTATCACCCAATTTGGTTTTCCACTTCTCCTTATTCCCTCCACCTCTCTCCCATATATCCTCTTTGTCAATCTGTCCTCACTCATTCTCTCCGTATGTCCAAACCATTTCAGCACACCCTCTTCTGCTTTCTCAACCATACTCCTTTTTTTTTCCACACATCCCTCTTACCCATGCATTACTTACTTAATCAAACCACCTCAAACACTTTTCCAAACTAAATCACCAACCTCTGCAGTTTCTCACACAAATCAGCCACTAGAGCTGACTCACTTCCTAAGCCCTCTTATCCACAACAGACTGCATACTAGCCCCTCTCTCCAAAACTCTTGGATTTACCTCCCTAACCACCCCATCCACAAACAAATTGAACAACCATGGGGACATCACACCCTTGCTGCAGACTGACATTCACTGGGAACCAATCACTTTCCTCTCTTCCTACTGGTACGCATGCCTTACATCCTTGGTAAAAACTTTTCAATGCTTCTAGCAACTTACCTCCCACACCATACACTCTTAAAACCTTCCACAAAGCACTTATATCAACCCTATTATGTCCTTCTCCAGATCCATAAATGCTACATACAAATTCAATTGTTTCTCTCTATTTTATTATTCTTTTTTTTTTATACATAGTCTCTGTCTCCTGTGTTAGCAAGATAGCACAAGAAAACAGATGAAAGAATGGTCCAACCCACCCACATACACATGCATATACATAAACGCCCACACACGCACATATACATCCCTATACATTTCAACGTATACATACATACACATACACAGACATATACAAATGTACACATGTACATATTTATACTTGTTGCCTTCATCCATTCCCGTCGCCACCCTGCCACACATGAAAAAGCACCCCCTTCCCCCCGCGCACGTGTGAGGTAGTGCTAGGAAAAGACATCAAAGCCCACATTCGTTCACACTTAGTCTCTAGCTGTCATGTGTAATGCACTGAAAGCACAGCTTCCTTTCCACATCCAGGCCCCACCGAACTTTCCATGGTTTACCCCAGATGCTTCACATGCCCTGGTTCAATCCATTGACAGCACGTCAACCCCGGTATACCACATCGTTCCAATTCACTCTATTCCTTGCATGCCTTTTACCCTTCTGTATGTTCAGGCCCCGATTGTTCAAAATCCTTTTCACTCCAGCCTTCCACTTCCAATTTGGTCTCCCACTTCTCCTCGTTCCCTCCACCTCTGACACATGTATCCTCTTCATCAATCTTTCCTCACTCATTCTCTCCATGTGACCAAACCATTTCAATACACCCTCTTCTGCTCTCTCAACCACACTCTTTTTATTACCACACATCTCTCTTACCCTTTCATTACTTACTCGATCAAACCACCTCTCGCCACATATTGTCCTTAAACATTTCATTTCCAACACATCCACCCTCCTCTGCACAACCTTATCTATAGCCCCTGCCCTGCAATCGTATAACATTGTTGGAACCACTATTCCTTCAAACATACCCATTTTTCTTTCTGAGATAATGTTCTTACCTTCTACACATTCTTCAACGCTCCCAGAACCTTTGCCCCCTCCCCCACCCTGTGGCTCACTTCTGCTTCCATAGTTCCATCCGCTGCTAAATCCACTCCCAGATATCTAAAACACTTCACTTCCTTCAGTTTTTCTCCATTCAAACTTACCTCCCAATTAGCTTGTCCCTCAACCCTATTGAACCTAATTACCTTAATCTTATTGCCATTTACTCTCAGCTTTCCTCTTTCACATACTATACCAAACTCTGTCACCAGCTTCTGCAGTTTCTCACCCGAATCAGCCACCAGTGCTGTATCATCAGCAAACAACAACTGACTCACTTCCCAAGCCCTCTCATCTACAACAGACTGCATATTTGCCCCTCTCTTCAATTCTCTTGCATTCACCTCCTTAACAACCCCATCCATAAACAAATTAAACAACCATGGAGACATCACACACCCCTGCTGCAAACCGACGTTCACTGAGATCCAATCACTTTCCTTTCTTCCTACTTACACACATGCCTTATATCCTTCATGAAAACTTTTCACTGCTTCTGGGAACTTACCTCCCACACCATATACTCTTAATACCTTCCACAAAGCATGTCTATCAACTCTTATCATATGCCTTCTCCAGATCCATAAGTGCTACATACAAGTCCATCTGTTTTTCTAATTATTTCTCACATACATTTTTCAAAGCAAACACCTGATCCACACATTCTCTCTCTCTCTCTCTCTCTCTCTCTCTCTCTCTCTCTCTCTCTCTCTCTCTCTCTCTCTCTCCTCTCTCTCTCTCTCTCCATTTATTATACTTTGTCACTGTCTCCCGCGTTAGTGATGTGATGTAACGCAAGGAAACAGACGAAAGAATGGCCCAACTCACCCACTTATACATATATGCACATCTACATAATTCATACTTGCTGCCTTTATTCATTCCCGTTGCCACCCCGCCACACATGAAATGACAACCCTCTCCCCCACACGCGCTTAAGGCAGCGCTAGGAAAAGGCAACAAAGGCTACATTCGTTCACACTCAGTCTCTAGCTGTCATGTATATTGCAGGGAAACCACAGCTTTCTTTCCACACCCAGGCCCTACAAAACTTTCCATGGTTTACCCCAGATGCTTCACATGCCCTGGTTCAATCCATTGACAGCATGTCGACCCCGGTATACCACATCGTTCCAATTCACTCTGTTCCTTGCATGCCTTTCACCCTCCTGCATGTTCAGGCCCCAATCGCTCAATCACTCAAAATATTTCTCACTCCATCCTCCCACCTCTAATTTGGTCTCCCACTTCTCATTCCCTTCACCTCTGACACATATATCCTCTTTGTCAATCTTTCCTCACTCATTTTCTTCACGTGGCCAAACCATTTCAATATACCCTCTTTTGCTCTCTCAACCATACTCTTTTTATTACCATACATCTCTCTTACCCTTTCATTACTTACTCGATCAAACCACCTCATACCACATATTGTCCTCAAACATCTCATTTCCAACACCTTCCTCCGCATTGTTCCAATTCACTGTATTCCATCCGAACCTTTCACCCTTCTGCCTGTTCAGGCCCTGTTTTCTCAAAATCTTTTTCAGTCCTTCCATCCATCTCTAATTTGGTCTCCCTATTCCCTTTGTTCCCTCCACTTCTGACACATATATCTTCTTTCTAAACCTTTCCTCACAAATTCTCTATTATAAAACACATTTAATAGTCTTTCAAAATACTCACTCCATTTTCAGTCACCTGCTTCTGCACATCTTAGTTGTCATCTATAACACACAGAAGATACATGGCCAGTATTCTTTCTACAAATCTTATATCTTTGTTCAACTATGTAAACTCCTGCCATGAGATTGTGACATTCTCTCACCCATTAGCCAAGATCCTCTGTCTCAGGGATTTCAGTGTTCACCATAGGGAATGGTTGAATTTCTCCCATACAGGTGGTGAGGGGATTGAAGCCCTCATGTTTTCTATTCTCAACGATTTAGAACAAATTTTCTCCCAACCTACTCATATTCCTGACTTCTGTAATTTTTCTCCCAATATTCTGGATTTGTTTTTCTTTTTTAGTCCATCCTGCTGTAAGCACACAATCTTGCCCCCATTTGGTTCATCTGATCACACTCTCATAAATGTATCTATTCTAACAGCACCTCCCCCTTCAGCAGCTTCTAAGCATAAATACTGGCACCTTAACAAAGTCAACTGGAATAACTCACATAACTTCTTTTCTGACTTTCCTCAGGCAAATTACTGTCTCTTATCTCTTTTTTGACTTTCCTCAGGTAAATTACTGTTTCTTATGTGTTGATGCTTCTGTCTCCACCAAGCATATAGCAGAGATTATTCTTGCAGAAATGGAAGCGTTTATCCCCTCTTCCTTCAAAATGACTTCTTCATGTAATCCATGGTTCAACTGCTCCTGTTCTGAGGCCATTCAGGCAAGGGATCATGCATATTGATCTTGGGAAAACTCTCCTTCCTCTTGCTCCCATTCAGCTCTTATCACTGCCCATGATTGCTACAAGCATGTTATCCGTGAGGCAAAGCACTCCTTTATTCAAAGGAAGTGCGATAATCTCTCCTTGTTATCCCTGATAGGTCTTTCTTGTCTTTAGCTAAGAGCATCTCAAACAACTTCTGTCACTCTTCCTTCCTTTCACTTTTCCGCTCTGACGGTATTATTCCTGTCTCTCCTGTAGACAAAGCAACTCTCTTCAGTTCCTGTTCCTCCTTTAACTCAGCCTTGAATGACTCTAACATTCCTTCACCCCCTGATGCTCATCTTACTGATTCTATGCCCCTTCCCATAATCTCTTTTTGGACTGTTCAAAAAGTGCTCCTTTCTCTGGACATAAGCAAGGCTTATGGTCTGGATGGCATCCATCCCTGTGTACTGAAAGAGTGTGCCTCTGATCTTGCACCTGTGCTTGTTCGTTTGTTCCATTTCTGTTTAAAAACCAAAACTTTTCCTTCTCTTTGGTAGCATGCATTGATACATCCCATCTTGAAGAATGATGACCATTCTGACCACTCTGACCATACCCTTAAACACCTCAAAAATTCTTTTGTACCTAACTGTGGTACGGTCATCTTCCCAGAAAGATTTTGGGGAGTCATGTGCAGTTGCCCTTGACATATCTAAGGCTTTTGACAAGGTGTGGCATCAGGGTCTCATCTCAAAGCTCCCCTCTTTTGGCTTCCCTCCACTCACTTTGTTCCCTCATATCTAGCTTCCTCTCCAGGCGATCTATGTGGATCAGCTTCCTCCCTTTTCTCCACAGACATTGGTGTACCTCAAGGTTCTGTCCTGTCCCCTACACTTTTTTCTCCATTTTTCAATGATTTCCTCTACTCCACAAATAATCCAATGCACTCATATGCTGACGACTCAACATTGCATTAATCCACATCCTTCAGTTCTGCTCCCTCTTCTCTCACTCAATCTGCATCTTGTCTTGACATAGCTTCCTCAAAAATCTTGGACAGGATATCTCAGTGGGGTACTCAAAATCTTGTTAAGTTTAATGCATCAAAGACCCAGTTTCTACTTATCGCTCTATTGAAAACTCCTCACAACTCTCTTCTCTCCTTTGACAGTTCTGTAATTCCACCTCTTGACTCAATAAACATTCATGTTATTACTGTAATATCCACTCTTTCTTAGAAACCCCCCCACATTACAGGAATAGCTAAGTCTTCCTCTAAGAAACTGGGTGTCTTGTTTAGATGTCGAAATTTCTCTTTTGAACAGTTGCTCTATTCATACAAGGGATTAATTCATTCTTGTATGAAGTACTGCTCTCACATTTGGGGTGGTTCTAGCTCTGCATCCTTACTTGAGAGTTGAATTGAAAGCAATCTGACTTAAAAACTGTCCCAGGCTAACTTCCAAGCTTGACCTCCTTGCTCTGCACTGCAATGTTGGTTCACTTTCCCTCATCTGTAGGTACAGTATTACTTTGGTTTTTGCTCCCTTGAGCTGGTTGCTTTTGTGTCCACAATCGTAGCTAGACCACGCAACACTCAGCAACCTGCTGTATCACATGATTATTGTTTGGCCATCAGCAACTCAAGGGTGGGCCATTTTGATGCTTGCCTCTTTCCTTACATATTGAAGCTTTAGAGCTCTCAACCCTCTCATGTCTTTCCTTATAACTATGATGTGGCACATTTCAAAAGACAGGTTTTTCACTTTCTCCAAAATTCATGAATCTTTTCCTTGTCTTTTCTTTTTCTGTTTCATAATTCTATCTATATTCAATTAAGGCCCGGCCTTGATGTAGAATTCTGTCCGTAACTGGACCCTTTAACATAAAAAAAGCTGTAAATGTAAAAAAAAAATGGTTATTAGGTTTAGCAGGGCAGAGAGACAGGTTATGAAGGTGTGAATGAAAATGGAAAGGTGAATGCAAGATGTGAGAGGGCATGGAAGGAGTGACATGAATGAAAATTATCAGAGAAGAGGGAAAGAGGGATGTGCACTTTTGCAATCACCGAGATAATGGGAGGGTGTTACAGAGCATGGATGGAATGGAACAAAAATAGTCTGGGTAAAAAGAAGGATTGGACTTGTGAGGTATTGTGTTTATAAAGACTGTTCAAGGTAAGGATGAGATGAAGCATTTCTAGAGAAATTTGAATGACCGTATACATGGTTTTTAGGAGAGAAAGTGGGTTGTAATGGGTGACATAAATGCAAAGCTGGGATGTGATGAAATTAGGTAGTTAGTAAATGAGGATTTCCTAGAGTGAATGAGAATGGAAGTTATCTTGTAGATGTCTGTGCTTATTCCTTGCAAGCATGTTTTACCAGCTCAAGATTTCCACACCTATGCATGGATGAGAAATAATGGAAGAGAAGAATGAAAGGGTGTGATTGACTATGTGGCAATGGATGAAAAGTTGAGAAAAGTTGTGCTGGATGCAAGAGTTGTGAGAGGATTCTTTGGAGACTCTAACCATTGTGTATCTCCAATTTAGGTTTGATACAGGCCTTGGCTCACATTAACATTACTCACTGGTTTTGCTGTTTCTGTCTTTGTCTTCATACTGAATTTAAATGGGATTCCATCTGGTCCTTTAGCTGAGTTTTCTCAGAGCTGGTCAATCACTGTGATTATATTATCTTCCAATAACTTAATATCTATGAGTGCATTTACATCATGTTGGTTAAACAGTTCATCAGTTAATCTTTCATTGCATTTTCAGCTGAATACCAATTTTTGTTGTTCATTAATATTCTTTGTCTTTCCTTGGGTAATTTCCATACTATTCTACCACCTTAACTCTCCTGGTTCTGAGTTGTAAGCATTGTCCACCCACTCAAACTTACTCTGATGTCATGACACACCCATACACTAAAAGGTAGCTTAAGAAATGTGTATAGGGATCTCTTGATTTACATGATAGTTAAGTTCTTGAAAGTGGTAGTGTAAATGAAATAATGTAAGTAATGGAGATTAGGGGGATTTATTATTGATAAGACAATACCAATACTATAGCTTTCTCTCCCATAGGTAAAGCAACTCTTTGGTTCCTGTTTCTTCTCTAACTTCCAATTTGGATGACTCTAACATTCCTTCACCTCCTGATGCCCTTTTTTCTAATCACATGCTCCTCCCTGTAACCTTTTTTCAGACTAACTGAAAAGCAGTTCTCTCTCTGGACACAAGTAAGGCTAATGGTCCTGATGGCATCCATCCTCTTGTACTGAAAGAGAATGCCTCTGAACTTGTACTTGTGCTTATTAGTCTGTTCCATTTCTGTTTAAAAACCAAAACTTTTCCTTCTTCTTGGAAGCATGTGTTGATACATCCAATCCCAAAGATGGATGACCATTCTGACCCTTCTAACTATTGTCTTATTGCTTTGACAGCTATTATTTCCAAAGTCTTTGACTCCCTCCTCAATTCCTATATCCTTAGACATCTTGAATCTCACAGTCTTCTCTTTGATCACCAGCATGGCTTCCGTAAGGTAAGATCCACTGATGTTCTTTCCTATCTTATTAATGTCTGGTAATCATCCCTGAAAGATTTTAGGGAGTCTTATATAGTTGCCTTCATATATCCAAAGCTTTTGACAGGATGTGGCATTGGGTTTTTATCTCTTAAGCTCCCTTCTTTTGGTTTTACTTTCTCAATATGCTCCATCATATGAAGCCTCCTCTCCAGCTGATGAATCTCTGTTGTTACTCATGGAGCAGACTCCTCCCTTTCTACATTAACAGTGGTGTCCCTCAAGGTTCTTTCCTGTCCTCTGTCCTTTTTATCAGTGATATCCTCTCTTCCACATATAACTAAGCGCCCTCATATCCTGATGACTCAACGCTGCATTGTTCAACATCATTCAGTTCAGCTTCTTCTTTCACTTGATCCGCATCTTGTCTTGACACAACTTTCTCATTGAATTCAGACTTGAACAAGGTATTTCAGTGGGGTAGCCAAAATCTAGTCAAGTTTAATGCCTCCAAGACCCAGTTTCTACCCATATTTCTATCAAAAATTCCTTGCAACTCTTATCTCTCCTTTGACAGTTCTGTAATTCTATGTCTTGACCCAGTGAACATACTTAGTATTACTAAAACAACCACTTTCTGAGAAACCCCACATTACAGAAATTGCAAGTCTGCCTCTGAGAAATTGGGAGTCCTGTTTTGATGTCGAAATTTACTTTTCTTCTGAACAGTTGCTCTATTCATACAAAGAATTGAATCCTCCTTGTCTGAAATGCTGTTCTCACAGCTGGTGTGGTTCTAGCTTTGCATCCTTGCTTGACAGAGTTGAATCGAAAGTGGTCTGACTCATAACTTTCTCAGGTTAACCACAAAACTTGATCCTCTTGCCCTCTGCTACAGTGAACATACTTGGTATTACTAAAATAACCACTCTTTCTGGGAAACCCCACATTACAGAAATTGCAAGTCTGCCTCTGAGAAATTGGGAGTCCTATTTTGATGTCGAAATTTACTTTTCTTCTGAACAGTTGCTCCATTCATACAAAGAATTGAATCCTCCTTGTCTAGAATGCTGTTCTCACATCTGGTGTGGTTCTAGCTTTGCATCCTTATTTGACCGAGTTGAATTGAAAGTGGTCTGACTCATAAACTTTCTCGGGTTAACCACAAAACTTGATCCTCTTGCCTGCTGCTACAGCGATGGTTCACTTTTGCTCTTCTATTGGTGCCACTGTGGGTTTTTGCTCCTAAGAACTGGATGCTTGCATGCCCCCACCACTAGGTACATCATGCGATACTTGGCAAAATGCCACATCGCACGATTACTATGTGGCCATTGGCAACTCATTGGTGGGCTATTTTAATAACTGTTTCTTTCCCAACACTTTGAAGTTTTATTAACTCTACCTTCTCATGTATTTCTTAATATCTATGACCTGGCACATTTTAAAAGATTGGTTTTCACATCCTCCAAAATTTGTATATACTTTTCCTTCTCTTTCTTTTCTATCATAATCCTTTCTATATTTCAATTAAGGCCCAGTCTTGATGTGGACTTTTTTCCGTGACTGGAGCCTCCAACTTTAGAAAAAAAGAATAAAATCTACAATATAAATGTACCAGGAAATATGCCATAATATACCTACTGTGCAGTGAATTCTATTGTTTTTTTTTCTTTTTTTTTGCTTTGTCGCTGTCTCCTGCGTTTGCGAGGTAGTGCAAGGAAACAGACGAAAGAAATGGCCCAACCCACCCCCATACACATGTATATACTTACGTCCACACACGCAAATATACATACCTACACAGCTTTCCATGGTTTACCCCAGACACTTCACATGCCCTGATTCAATCCACTGACAGCACGTCAACCCCGGTATACCACATCGATCCAATTCACTCTATTCCTTGCCCTCCTTTCACCCTCCTGCATGTTCAGGCCCCGATCACACAGAATCTTTTTCACTCCATCTTTCCACCTCCAATTTGGTCTCCCTCTTCTCCTCGTTCCCTCCACCTCCGACACATATATCCTCTTGGTCAGTCTTTCCTCACTCATTCTCTCCATGTGCCCAAACCATTTCAAAACACCCTCTTCTGCTCTCTCAATCACGCTCTTTTTATTTCCACACATCTCTCTTACCCTTACGTTACTTACTCGATCAAACCACCTCACACCACACATTGTCCTCATACATCTCATTTCCAGCACATCCATCCTCCTGCGCACAACTCTATCTATAGCCCACGCCTCGCAAACGTACAACATTGTTGGAACCACTATTCCTTCAAACATACCCATTTTTGCTTTCCGAGATGATGTTCTCGACTTCCACACATTCTTCAAGGCTCCCAGGATTTTCGCCCCCTCCCCCACCCTATGATCCACTTCCGCTTCCATGGTTCCATCCGCTGCCAGATCCACTCCCAGATATCTAAAACACTTTACTTCCTCCAGTTTTTCTCCATCCAAACTTACCTCCCAATTGACTTGACCCTCAACCCTACTGTACCTAATACCCTTGCTCTTATTCACATTTACTCTTAACTTTCTTCTTTCACACACTTTACCAAACTCAGTCACCAGCTTCTGCAGTTTCCCACATGAATCAGCCACCAGCGCTGTATCATCAGCGAACAACAACTGACTCACTTCCCAAGCTCTCTCATCCCCAACAGACTTCATACTTGCCCCTCTTTCCAAAACTCTTGCATTTACCTCCCTAACAACCCCATCCATAAACAAATTTAACAACCATGGAGACATCACACACCCCTGCCGCAAACCTACATTTACTGAGAACCAATCACTTTCCTCTCTTCCTACACGTACACATGCCATACATCCTCGATAAAAACTTTTCACTGCTTCTAACGACTTGCCTCCCACACCATATATTCTTAATACCTTCCATAGAGCATCTCTATCAACTCTATCATATGCCTTCTCCAGATCCATAAATGCTACATACAAATCCATTTGCTTTTCTAAGTATTTCTCACATACATTCTTCAAAGCAAACACCTGATCCACACATCCTCTACCACTTCTGAAACCACACTGCTCTTCCCAATCTGATGCTCTATACATGCCTTCACCCTCTCAATCAATACCCTCCCATATAATTTACCAGGAATACTCAACAAACTTATACCTCTGTAATTTGAGCACTCACTCTTATCCTCTTTGCCTTTGTAGAATGGCACTATGCACGCATTCCGCCAATCCTCAGGCACCTCACCATGAGTCATACATACATTAAATAACCTTACCAACCAGTCAATAATACAGTCACCCCCTTTTTTAATAAATTCCACTGCAATACCATCCAAACCTGCTGCCTTGCCGGCTTTCATCTTCCGCAAAGCTTTTACTACCTCTTCTCTGTTTACCAAATCATTTTCCCTAACCCTCTCACTTTGCACACCACCTCGACCAAGACACCCTATATCTGCCACTCTATCATCAAACACATTCAACAAACCTTCAAAATACTCACTCCATCTCCTTCTCACATCCCCACTACTTGTTATCACCTCCCCATTTGCGCCCTTCACTGAAGTTCCCATTTGCTCCCTTGTCTTACGCACTTTATATACCTCCTTCCAGAACATCTTTTTATTCTCCCTAAAATTTAATGATACTCTCTCACCCCAACTCTCATTTGCCCTCTTTTTCACCTCTTGCACCTTTCTCTTGACCTCCTGTCTCTTTCTTTTATACATCTCCCACTCAATTGCATTTTTTCCCTGCAAAAATCGTCCAAATGCCTCTCTCTTCTCTTTCACTATAATCTTACTTCTTCATCCCACCACTCACTACCCTTTCTAATCAACCCACCTCCCACTCTTCTCATGCCACAAGCATCTTTTGCGCAATCCATCACTGATTCCCTAAATACATCTCATTCCTCCCCCACTCCCCTTACTTCCATTGTTCTCACCTTTTTCCATTCTGTACTCAGTCTCTCCTGGTACTTCCTCACACAAGTCTCCTTCCCAAGCTCACTTACTCTCACCACCCTCTTCACCCCAACATTCACTCTTCTTTTCTGAAAACCCATACAAATCTTCACCTTAGCCTCCACAAGATAATGATCAGACATCCCTCCAGTTGCACCTCTCAGCACATTAACATCCAAAAGTCTCTCTTTCGCGCGCCTGTCAATTAACACGTAATCCAATAACGCTCTCTGGCCATCTCTCCTACTTACATACGTATACTTATGTATATCTCGCTTTTTAAACCAGGTATTCCCAATCACCAGTCCTTTTTCAGCACATAAATCTACAAGCTCTTCACCATTTCCATTTACAACACTGAACACCCCATGTATACCAATTATTCCCTCAACTGCCACATTACTCACCTTTGCATTCAAATCACCCATCACTATAACCCGGTCTCGTGCATCAAAACCACTAACACACTCATTCAGCTGCTCCCAAAACACTTGCCTCTCATGATCTTTCTTCTCATGCCCAGGTGCATATGCACCAATAAATACCCATCTCTCTCCATCAACTTTCAGTTTTACCCATATTAATCTAAAATTTACTTTCTTACATTCTATCACATACTCCCACAACTCCTGTTTCAGGAGTACTGCTACTCCTTCCCTTGCTCTTGTCCTCTCACTAACCCCTGACTTTACTCCCAAGACATTCCCAAACCACTCTTCCCCTTTACCCTTGAGCTTCGTTTCACTCAGAGCCAAAACACCCAGGTTCCTTTCCTCAAACATACTACCTGTCTCTCCTTTTTTCACATCTTGGTTACATCCACACACATTTAGACACCCCAGTCTGAGCCTTCGAGGAGGATGAGCACTCCCTGCGTGACTCCTTCTTCTGTTTCCCATTTTAGAAAGTTAAAAAATACAAGGAGGGGAGGATTTCTGGCCCCCCGCTCCCGTCCCCTCTAGTCGCCTTCTACGACACGCGAGGAATGCGTGGGAAGTATTCTTTCACCCCTATCCCCAGGGATAATATATATATATATATGTATATACCTATATATATACATACACTATCTATAGCTGACATCCATTCCCTCCAGGAACTCCCATCAAGGGGTGGACACGGCAAAAGTCTCCACTGGCTCCTGTCCTTACATGCTTCCCTCGCATACACCATTCCATGCATTGTTCCTCCATTTCTCTCCCTCCAGTATTCATCTACTTTATTTGCCCATATCACAGGTGGTCTTCCTCTTACACCAACCCCTTTAATTGTACTGTCATGCACTCTCCTTGTAAACAGTCAGTCTTGCATTTTTTCCATATGCCCACACCACCTCAAAGTATTACATTTTAACCTTTCTACCACTCCACAATTCATTCCCCTTGCATTCCCTACCATACCACATCTCTCATACACCTCTTCATTTCTTTCTTCATTATTTCTTGTTACACCACATGCTCTTCTCAATTAGCTCATTTTTTGCAGCCTGGACTCTTGACTTCTGCAACTCATTCCATGTCCATTTTTCAGGTGCATAGGTCAGGGTTAGAAGGACTATGCTGTCCCTTAATCTTCTCTTCACTTCCGAACTTACATCTCTACCCCTCATTATTCTATTTAGGGACCCAATGGCTATATAGATATATTTAGGTGTTACCAGGCTGTGCATACCTGTCGTTACACCGCGAGTGAGAAGTCACTCTCAGCATTGCTGTATTATCATATGTTGAAGAAGGCAGTATAGTCTCATTGAAGAGTTTTTCACTCCAAAGGAGTCCATCACTTCCCTGTTACTGGAAGTATTGCAGCTGTAGTTTTGTAGAAGCTCCTGGAAAAGGGGTCCAAAAGTAATGCCATGACTCTTTCCTCCATTAGGAACAGGGGACTGGGCCTCTGGGGGGGCGTCCTCGCCCGGCCCCCTTCTCTGTTCCTTCCTTTGGAGAAGAAGGCGACTAAAAGGGGAGGGAGCGGGGGGCTGGAAATCCTCCCCTCTCGCTTTCTTTTTTTTTTAATTTTCCAAAGGAAGGAACAGAGAGGGGGGCCGGGTGGGGATGTTCCCTCGGGGGTCCAGTCCTATGTTCTTAACACTACCTCGCTAACACGGGAAATGGCGAATAGTTTGAAAGAAAGAAAGAAAATATATATATATATATTCCTATGAGTCCGCGGGGAAAGTGAAACCCGAACTTTTCGTGTTTCATTTTCCCCGTGGATTCATAGGAATATCTTGATCACGCGCAAAACTTGTGATCCTTTCCAATATATATATGTATGTATATATATATATATATGTGTGTATATTGTATATATATATATATATATATATATATATATATATATATATATATATATATATATATATATGTATATATGTGTCTGTGTATATATATGTATATATATATATATATATATATATTTCCCTGGGGATTGGGGAGAAAGAATACTTCCCACGTATTCCCTGTGTGTCGTAGAAGGTGACTAAAAGGGGAGGGAGCGGGGGGCTGGAAATCCTCCCCTCTCGTTTTTTTTTTTTATTTTCCAAAAGAAGGAACAGAGAATTGGGCCAGGTGAGGGTATTCCCTCAAAGGCCCAGTCCTCTGTTCTTAACGCTACCTCGCTAATGCGGGAAATGGCAAATAGTTTGAAAAAAAAAAAAAAATATACATACACATACATACGCACATACACACACACACACATATACATATATAAACATATGAAAAATGGAAGAAACAATTTAGAAAACTGAAACTTCTAGCTTGAAATGAAATGAAAAAAAAAGAATGTCACATAATGGTTCAACCTCTGGCTATGGAAAAGGGAAATGTATGATTTATTTACACAAACGTCAATAGCAGTTCTCATCAATTTAACCACTGTATCAATAAGCTTCAATGTCTAAGCTACATTTTTTCCAATTCTATTCTATTGGTAAAAACAGAAAATAACAAACTTTAAATCCTGGTGCAGTCTTCACTTCAAGGGAAATGTATGTTCTTGAAGGCATTTTCTTCCAATTTAAACTGGTGTCATCTACATTAGATATCTGTATGAAAATAACCATTTCCTTGATAATGTTCTTTGAGGGTTTCTGGAAGTTTTGGCAACGATGATATCAACAGAAGCAGCCATATTAGTCAATGTGAAGTGGTAATTGTAGTTAACTAAAATTTTTGAATCAGCAAGGACTTTCTTGAAATTTGAAATATCTTTGCTTTGTGATCTTCTGTTGCCAAGTCATCATGTATATTATAGGCCTCTGCTTATATCACAAGCACACTAAAGGGAACATTTTCATGAATTTATTGTTAATTTCACGTGCTCATCAGGCATTCAATTCTCCCCATAGTTGAACTTTAGGAATACAAGGTCTTAGATTCCCTGATTAATATTCTACTCTTGGTACTTTCCCTGAACTTCTCTGCACTATCACAAATAGTCTGAAAAGTAGATATACAGGGTCCAAGGGCTTGCTTGATATCAGCTGTTCATTACCTCTTTCATAACTTTTAAGCACCTCTATCTTAACCTCAGTGGTGATGGTCTTATTTTTTTTTATCAAATGGTACCAGGAGAAAGTAAAAGATAATCTGGTGGCATGATGCAAGGGGCAAAACATGTGCAATTTACAACATACTTCAGCACAAAATATTGTAGCATTCTGTGACTATAGATTGCATCCATGCCAGTAGTATGTCCACTTTTCACACAGCACTGGCAGTGCTTCTCAGCATAAATGGACTGTGCGCTTTATTCTAAAAATCATGTAAAGCACATGCACATAAATTGAGCGATCCCTATTATCTGAAATTTTTTTCATTAGATATTAACGGAAAAACAGGTAGTTCTATATGACATTGTGAATTAAAAAGAAAGAATAATAAATATAGGTATACATAGAATTATGTATGTAGGAATAGATGTATTCAGTTATTATGTATATAAGAATGTAAAGATAAATGATGCAGAAACAACTGTATATGGATAAGTAGTTATAATAGAAATTAAGCATGATCAAGAAGATAATGAACTAAGTGGAGGGAAGATGGATGGGAGATAAGGCTTGCTGGCATATGTATGAAGAAAACTGTTCTTTGAACAACAGTGATTCGCATTTGAACCAGAATTTATATGTTCAGTGATTGATCATATGCAATTTGCTCGTAACACTTAAAGGGAGAAATTATTCATATGCAAATTGCATGTGAAAACATTTAGAGTCAAAGGGTCTAGTTTTTGATTTCTTTTATTTTTACTTAGTTCATGAATGTGAATAGTAACCAGTTTCTTTCAAGTTTTATATAGCTCTCTCATTATTCATTTTCTGTCCTCTTCTATGGAATTTCAGTATTTCTACAAGTGCATTTTCTGTCTTCTTATCAAGCTCTTTTATTTTTGCCTTTCATTACTATGATTTTTTCCCATGCTCTTTAATTCCTCCACTATTTTCTGCCCCTTGGTTCTTCCATTTTGCATAATTTCTTTTTCTTTGATATCAGCTCACTGATTATTTGTCTAAGTCTCTTTTAGTGTATTTTTGTGTTACAACTAAGTTATTGCTTCTGAAAAGCTCACTCCAATTTTTTCTTAATTTTTTCAATGGTCTTTTGGCATTCTGTTGTCTCATGGGGAAAATGCATGTCATTAAATCTACTGTTGTCATCTGTTGCTTTATTATATTCACATTCATTCATTTTGACATGATACATTGCAATGATTTCTATTATATTATGAGCTTATACACTTGTATCATTCATTCTGTATCTGAGAACATTGCCATGTCACTTATTAAAAGATCATGTGCTTTGTTCTCTCGTCAGTCTGTGTTCATCTGCATCAGGCTGAATGATTCATCATGACTGATTAGTCTTTAGAATTGTCTCTCATCTGCTAATTCATTATGCTTTTCTCTGCATCCATAGTTTACTTTTCTTTTCTGTCACTTATTGAAGCGGAGGTTTGAAATCCTTCATCGAAGCTCTCTAATTCTTTTATCAACTTTTGTTAGAATTTCTTAAAAGACTTTCAGCTTTTGTTTTGATTGTTTATTGCATTTATGGCTCGAATAATCACTATATTTGATTCATATTTATTGTGATTCATCTTCATTATCTGCTATCCTCTTAGCTTGTTATGTACATATATTTCTATACCTTCCTGTTTGAATTTGGTTTAATCTGGTCTGATTGTTTAAATTTTTTTTTAGTTTAATTTTTCACCTCTTCATTGACCCTTTTGATTTGATATATCCAAATAAACATTGATATCCTCTGACTGCAAAATTGGGAGTCACCCGACAGATATGCAAAAAAGTTTCCCCTATATTGCAACATTCAGGAACATCCTCATATACTTGAAACAACCACCGTATCTTCACGTGTGCTACCATTTGTATTCCATGCTTTGAAACCTGGAAATTTTTATGACTCAACAGATTGACCTCTTATATGCGGTGTTTTAGATATATTTTTTTTTTTTTTTTTTTTTTTGCTTTGTCGCTGTCTCCCGCGTTTGCGAGGTAGCGCAAGGAAACAGACGAAAGAAATGGCCCAACCCACCCCCATACACATGTATATACATACGTCCACACACGCAAATATACATATCTACACAGCTTTCCATGGTTTACCCCAGACGCTTCACATGCCTTGATTCAATCCACTGACCGCACGTCAACCCCGGTATACCACATCGCTCCAATTCACTCTATTCCTTGCCCTCCTTTCACCCTCCTGCATGTTCAGGCCCCGATCACACAAAATCTTTTTCACTCCATCTTTCCACCTCCAATTTGGTCTCCCTCTTCTCCTCATTCCCTCCACCTCCGACACATATATTCTCTTGGTCAATCTTTCCTCACTCATTCTCTCCATGTGCCCGAACCATTTCAAAACACCCTCTTCTGCTCTCTCAACCACGCTCTTTTTATTTCCACACATCTCTCTTACCCTTATGTTACTTACTCGATCAAACCACCTCACACCACACATTGTCCTCAAACATCTCATTTCCAGCACATCCATCCTCCTGCGCACAATTCTATCCATAGCCCACGCCTCGCAACCATACAACATTGTTGGAACCACTATTCCTTCAAACATACCCATTTTTGCTTTCCGAGATAATGTTCTCGACTTCCACGCATTCTTCAAGGCTCCCAGAATTTTCGCCCCCTCCCCCACCCTATGATCCACTTCCGCTTCCATGGTTCCATCCGCTGCCAGATCCACTCCCAGATATCTAAAACACTTCACTTCCTCCAGTTTTTCTCCATTCAAACTCACCTCCCAATTGACTTGACCCTCAACCCTACTGTACCTAATAACCTTGCTCTTATTCACATTTACTCTTAACTTTCTTCTTTCACACACTTTACCAAACTCAGTCACCAGCTTCTGCAGTTTCTCACATGAATCAGCCACCAGCGCTGTATCATCAGCGAACAACAATTGACTCACTTCCCAAGCTCTCTCATCCCCAACAGACTTCATACTTGCCCCTCTTTCCAAAACTCTTGCATTCACCTCCCTAACAACCCCATCCATAAACAAATTAAACAACCATGGAGACATCACACACCCCTGCCACAAACCTACATTCACTGAGAACCAATCACTTTCCTCTCTTCCTACACGTACACATGCCTTACATCCTCGATAAAAACTTTTCACTGCTTCTAACAACTTGCCTCCCACACCATATATTCTTAATACCTTCCACAGAGCATCTCTATCAACTCTATCATATGCCTTCTCCAGATCCATAAATGCTACATACAAATCCATTTGCTTTTCTAAGTATTTCTCACATACATTCTTCAAAGCAAACACCTGATCCACACATCCTCTACCACTTCTGAAACCACACTGCTCTTCCCCAATCTGATGCTCTGTACATGCCTTCACCCTCTCAATCAATATCCTCCCATTTAATTTACCAGGAATACTCAACAAACTTATACCTCTGTAATTTGAGCACTCACTCTTATCCCCTTTGCCTTTGTACAATGGCACTATGCACGCATTCCGCCAATCCTCAGGCACCTCACCATGAGTCATACATACATTAAATAACCTTACCAACCAGTCAACAATACAGTCACCCCCTTTTTTAATAAATTCCACTGCAATACCATCCAAACCTGCTGCCTTGCCAGCTTTTAGATATATATTTTAGATAAAAATTTTTAGCTGTATTTCACAGTTTGTTATACAAGTAATGTTTTTTTCTATAATTGATAATGATTTTGTCCTGTTAATGACATAGTTTTCTCTATATTCATACCAGTTACTGGAGGACACTTCTTGTTACTTTCCTTCATTTTTTGTTTAACGTTTTTACTCTTTCCTATCATTTTTAAGGAACATTATTGCTAAATATATAAAATATTGCATCAGTAAAACCAAAGGTCAAATTCGTACATTTAATTTTTCATGGATAATTGACACATTTTGGGAGTCAGTCAATTTTCTGCCAAGTTCCTCAAAACAGTGTTGTTATATCTTGCATACTCAGTGATGTAATTCACTAGTTTTAGGATTTTCACCTATTAGACTTGTATATTTACACATGTTGCTGAACTCTGCCTGCTTGAGTTTACACTGCCAGTGAAAAGTCCCCTTTGATGAGGCTGTGTCAGTGGAAGTACAGTCCTGTCAAACAACTTGTCACTCGAAAGGAGTTTACATTTCCCTGCTACTGGAAGAAGTTTGACCTTAGGCTGCACAAGCCTTTAAAAAGAGGTCCTGGGTAACACCAGTGCTCTTCATAGAAATTGGCCCTGGGAAAATTATGAATAATGAATATATATTATCTACCAGAGAGGGAGAAAGATGTTTGGAGGGAACTTAAAATTGAGGAGGGAGGAGGATTTTAAGGGGAATAGCACCTATAAGTACCTATAAAGAGATTTTCCCAAAAAAACAGTGCTAGAACAAAGCACTCACAAAGGAAAAGGTTTAGTAAGAAAGTGGGTGTTGCAGAAGGTAGTGTAAAGAGTGTTTAGGAGGGAAGTGACTTGTAGAGAGAGAAGGGTGTGAGGTAGAGAGGAGAGTTTTGGAAATGGAAGATGTAGTTAGGAGGACAGGGAAGTTCAGGGAGGTAGGAGATTGTATAAATGCATAAATTTTGCAGAAAATTGCACTGACTTTTTAGGTTTTTCAACCTGCACAATTACTGCTCAGTATCCTGTGTTCATCAAAATATATAGTACATTTTTTATTTTACATTGATTCCTATACAGTTCCCCTTAGAAACATCTTGTTAAACTCTTAAACTAATAATAAGGGTAATTATCACAATGTAAATGCATAATTATCTCTAACAATTACACTTCATGTAATGGGGAAAATTTTGAAGTCGTGAAGTGTTTCAGATACCCGGGAGTGGGCGTGGCAGCAAATGGAACTATAGAAGTAGAAGTGAGTCATAGGGTGGGTGAGTGGATGAAGGTTCTGGGAGCACTGAGGGAAACATGAAAAGAGAGGTCATTATCTGGAAAGGTAAAAATAGGTATGTTTGAAGGTATGGTAGTCCCAACGTTGTTGTATAGGTGCAAGTCATGAACTATAGGCAAGGGTGTGTAGGAGGGTAGAGTTGTTGAAAATGGAATGTTTAAGGACAATATTTAATGTGAGACCAATATGCTTGAGAGAGCTGAAGAGGGTGGGCTTAAATATTTTGGGCATATGGAGAGAATGACTGAGGAGAGGTTGACATAGGATATAGTATCAGGTGTGGAGAGGAAAAGAAGAGGGGGAGACAAAGCTGGAGATAGAAGGATGGAGTGAAAAAGGTTTTCAGTAGTCAGGGAGTGAACTTGTAGAAGGTTGAAAGGTGTGCTTGGGGTTGAGTGTATTGGAATGACAGTTTAAAGGGGTCGACATGCTGTCAATGGACTGCGCCAAGGCATACAGAGTGGCTGGGAGAAACCATGATTGTGGGTAGAGGACTGTGGGTTTATTGTATTGTACGTAAGAGCTAGAGCTAAAATGCTCTGTCTTCATCTTTTTTGGTGCTACCTCAGTAATTGGGGAAACAGTAGACAAATATAAGTAATGAAAGGGCAAGGGAGATGTGTGGTAATAAAAAGTGTGGTTGAGAGAGCAGAAGCAGGTGTATTGAAATGGTTTGGTCACATGGAGAGAATGAGTGAGGAAAAATTGACAAAGAGGATATATGTGTCAGAGGTGGAGGGAATGAGGAAAAGTGAGAGACTAAATTGGAGGTGAAAGGATGGAGTGAAAAAGATTTTGAGCGATTGGGGCCTAAACATACAGAAGGGTGAAAAGCGTGCAAGGAATAGAGTGAATTGGAATGATGTGGTATACCGGGGTCGAAATTCTGTTAATGGATCGAACCAGGGCATTGAAGCGTCTGGGGTAAACCCTGGAAAGTTTTGTGGGGCCAGGATGTGGAAAGGGAGCTATGGTTTCAGTGCATTACACGTGACAGCTAGAGACTGAGTGTGAACGAATGTGGCCTTTGTTGTCTTTTCCTAGTGCTACCTTGCGCACGCATGGGGGTGCCATTACATGTGTGGTGGGGTGGCAATGGGAGTGGATGAAGGCAGCAAGTATGAATATGCACATCTGTATATATGTATCTGTCTGTGTATGTATATGTTGAAATATATATATGCATGCATGGGCATTTATGTATATACATGTGTATGTGGGTAGGTTGGGCCATACTTTTGTCTGTTTCCTTGCAGGAGACAGGGACAGGGACAAAATGTAATAATGGGAAAAGACAAAAAGGCCACATTCGTTCACAGTCAGTCTCTAGCTGTCATATGTAATGCACCGGAACACAGCTTTCTTTCCACATCCAGGCCCCACAAAACTTTCCATGGTTTACCCCAGATGCTTCACATGCCCTGTTTCAATCCACTGATAGCACGTCGACCCCAGTATACCACATCGTTCCAATTCGCTTTATTCCTTGCACACCTTTCACCCTCCTGTATCTTCAAGCCCCAATTGCTCAAAATCTTTTTCACTCCATCCTTCCACCTCCAATTTGGTCTTCTGCTTCTCCTTGTTCCCTTTACCTCTGACACATATATCCTCTTTGTCAATCTTTCCTCACTCATTCTCTTTATGTGACTAAACATTTCAACACGCCCTCTTCTGCTCTCTCAACCACACTCTTTTTATTACCTCACATCTCTCTTGCCCTTTCATTACTTACTCGATCAAACCACCTCACACCACGTGTTGTCCTCAAACATCTCATTTCCAGCACATCAACCCTCCTATGGACAACTCTATCTATAGCCCATGCCTCACAACCATATAACATTATCGGAGCCACTATTCCTTCAAACATACCCATTTTTGCTTCCGAGATAACGTTCTTGCCTTCCACACATTTTTCAACGCTCCCAGAACTTTCACCCCCTCCCCCACCCTATGACTCACTTCTGCTTCCATGGTTCCATCTGCTGCCAAATCCACTCCCGGATATCTAAAACACTTCGCTTCCTCCAGTTTTTCTCCATTCAAACTTACCTCCCAGTTGACTTGTCCCTCAACCCTACTGTACCTAATAACCTTGCTGTTACTCACATTTACTCTCGGTTTTCTTCTTTCACACACTTTACCAGACTCAGTCACCAGCTTCTGCAGTTTCTCCCAAATCAGCCACCAGCGCTGTATCATCAGTGAACAACAACTGATTCACTTCCCAAGCTCTCTCATCCACAACAGACTGCATACTTGCCTCTCTCTCCAAAACTCTTGCATTCACCTCCCTAACAACCCCATCCATAAACAAATTCAACAACCATGGAGACATCACGCACCCCTGCCTCAAACTGACATTCACTGTGAACCAGTCTCTCTCCTCTCTTCCTACTCGTACACATGCCTTACATCCTCGATAAAAACGTTTCACTGCTTCTAACAACTTGCCTCCCGCACCATATATTCTAGATACCTTCCACAGAGCATCTCTATCAACTCTATCATATGCCTTCTTCAGATCCATAAATGGTTCATACAAATCCATTTGCTTTTCTTAGTGTTTCTCACATACATTCTTCAAAGCAAACACCTGATCCACACATCCTCTACCACTTCTGAAACCACACTGCTCTTCCCCAATCTGATGCTCTGTACATGCCCTCACCCTCTCAATCAATACCCTCCCATATAATTTCCCAGGAATACTCAACAAACTTGTACCTCTGTGATTTGAGCCTTTGTACAATGGCACTATGCAAGCATTCTGCCAATCCTCAGGCACCTCACCATGAGTCATACATACATCAAATAACCTTACCAGCAGTCAACAACACAGTCACCCCCATTTTTAATAAATTCCACTGCAACACCATCAAACCCACCACCTCGCGGCTTTCATATTTCACAAAGCTTTTACTACCTCTTCTCTGTATACCAAATCATTCTCCCTAACCCATTCTCCTCGACCAAAACACCCTATATCTGCCACTCTATCATCAAACACATTCAGCAAACCTTCAAAATACTCACTCCATCTCCTTCTCACATCACCACTACTTGTTATCACCTCCCCATTTGCCCCCTTCATTGATGTTCCTGTTTGTTCCCTTGTCTTACACACTTTATTTACCTCCTTCGAAAACATCTTTTTATTCTCCCTAAAATTTAATGGTACTCTCTCACCCCAACTCTCATTTGCACTCTTTTTCACCTCTTGCACCTTTCTCTTGACCTGCCTCTTTCTTTTATAGATCTCCCAGTTATTTGCATTATTTCCCTGCAAAAATCGTCCAAATGCCTCTCTCTTCTCTTTTTTTGATAATCTTATTTCTTCATCCCACCACTCACTACCCTTTCTAATTTACCCACCTCCCACGCTTCTCATGCCACAAGCATCTTTGGCGCAAGCCATCACTGCTTCCCTAAATACATCCCATTCCTCCCCCACACCCCATACATCCTTAGTTCTCACCTTTTTCCATTCTGTACTCAGTCTCTCCTGGTACTTCCTCACACAAGTCTCCTTCCCAAGCTCACTTACTCTCACCACTCTCTTCACCCCAACATTCTCTCTTCCTTTCTGAAAACCTCTACAAATCTTCACCTTCGCCTCCAGAAGATAATGATCAGACATTCCTGCAGTTGCACCTCAGCACATCAACATCCAAAAGTCTCTCTTTCATGCACCTATCAATTAACACGTAATTCAGTAACGCTCTCTGGCCATCTCTTGTACTTACATATGTATACTTATGTATTCCCAAGGTATCCCCAATCACCAGTCCTTTTTCAGCACATAAATCTAGAAGCTCTTCACCATTTCCATTTACAACACTGAACACCCCATGTACACCAATTTTTCCCTCAACTGCCACATTACTTACCTTTGCATTCAAATCACCCATCACTATAACCCTGTCTCATGCATCAAGACTACTAACACTCACTCAGCTGCTCCCAAAACACTTGCCTCTCATGATCTTTCTTCTCATGCCCAGGTGCATATGCACCAATAATCACCCATATCTCTCCATCCACTTTCAGTTTTATGCATATCAATCTAGAGTTTACTTTCTTATGCTCCATCACATACTCCCACCACTCATGTTTCAAGAGTAGTACTACTCTTTCCCTTGCTCTTGTCCTCTCACCAACCCCTGACTTTACTCCCAAGACATTCCCAAATCACTCTTCCTCTTTACCCTTAAGCTTCGTTTCACTCAGAGCCAGAACATCCAGGTTCCTTTCCTCAAACATACTACTTATCTCTCCTTTTATCTCATCTTGGTTACATCCACACACATTTAGACACCCCAGTTTGAGCCTTCAAAGAGGATGAGCACTCCCTGCATGACTCCTTCTGTTTCCTCTTTTAGAAAGTTAAAATACAAGAAGGGGAGGTTTTCTAGCCCCCCTGTTCCCGTCCCCTTTAATCGCCTTCTACGACATGTGAGGAATGTGTGGGAAGTATTCTTTCTCCCCTATCCCCAGGGATATTTATGTATTTATTTATTTATTATACTCTGTCGCTGTCTCCTATGCTAGTAAGGTAGCGCAAGGAAATAGACAAAATAATGGCCCAACCCGCCCACATGCACATGTATATATGTACATGCCCACACTGGCGCATATACATACTTATACATTTCACTATACATATATATACATACACAGACATGTACATATATACACTTGTACATATTCATACTTTCTGCCTTCATCCATTTCTGCAGCCACCCCGCCACACATGAAATGGCATCCCCTTCCCCCTGCGTGTGTGCAAGGTAGCACTAGGAAAAGACAACAAAGGTCACATTCATTCACACTCAGTCTAGCTGACATGTGTAATGCACTGAAACCACAGCTCCCTGTCCACATCTAGGCCCCACAGACTTTTTCATGGTTTTACCCAAGATGCTTTACATGCCCTGGTTTAGTTCATTGACAGCACTTCACCCCTGGTATACCACATTGTTCCAATTCACTCCATTCCTTGCATGCCTTTCAGCCTCCTGTATGTTCAGGCCCTGATCACTCAAAATCTTTTTCACTCCATCTTTCCACCTCAGTTTGGTCTCACACTTCTCCTTGTTCCCTCCACCTCTGACACATACCTCCTCTTTGTCAGTCTTTCCTCACTCATTCTCTCCATATGTCCAAACCATTTCAACACACCCTATTCTGCTCTCTCAACCACACTCTTTTTGTTACCACACGTCTTTCTTACCCTTTCATTACTTACTCAGTCAAACCACCTCACACCACATATTGTCCTCAAACATCTCATTTCCAACACATCCACCTCCTTCGTACAACGCTATCTATATAGCCCATGCCTCGTAACCATATAACATTGTTGGAACTACTATTCCAGCAAACTTACCCATTTTAGCTCTCTAAGATAACATTCTATCACCCATTCTTCATCGCTCCTAGAACCTTTGCCCCCTCCCCACTCTGTGACTCATTTCTGCTTCCATGGTTCTATCCACTACTAAGTCCTCTCCCAGATATCTAAAACACTTCACTTCTTACAATTTTTCTCCATTCAAACTTATGTTCCAATTAACTTATTCTTCAACTCTACTGAACCTAATGACCTTGCTCTTATTCACATTTACTCTCAACTTTCTCCTTTCATACACTTTACCAAACTTAGTCACCAAGTCACCAACTTCTGCAGTTTCTCACGTGAATCAGCCACCAGAGCTGTATCATCAGCGAACAACAACTGACACTTCCCAGTCCAACTCATCCAGACAGACTGCATACTTATCCCTCTCTCCAAAATTCTTGCACTTACTTCCATAACCACCCCATCCATAAACTAATTAAACAACCCTGGGGACATCAAACACCCCTGCCGCAAACCAACATTGAATGGGAACCAATCACTCTCCTCAATTCCTACTCGCACACATGCCTTACATCCTTGGTAAAAGCTTTTCACTGCTTCTAGCATCTTCTTTCCCACACTATATACTTTTAAGACCTTCCACAAAGCATCTCTATCAACCCTATTATATGCCTTTTCCAGATCCATAAATGCTACATATAAATCCATCTGTTTTTCTGAGCATTTCTCACATACATTCTTCAAAGCAAACACCTGATCCACACATCCTCTGCCACTTCTGAAACCACACCGCTCTTTCCCAATCTGATGCTCTGTACATACCTTTACCCTCCCGTATAATTTCCCAGGAATACTCAATAAACTTATGCCTCTGTAGTTTGAACGCTCACCTTTATCCTCTTTGCCTTTGTACAATGGCACTATGCTTGCATTCCTGCCAGTCCTCAGGTTAGGTTAGGTTAGGTTAGGTTAGGTTAGGTTAGGTTAACCTAACCTAACCTAACCTAACCTAACCTAACCTAACCTAACCTAACCTAACCTAACCTCACCATGATCCATACATACAGTGAATATCTTTACCAACCAATCAGCAACATATTCACCCCCTTTTTTAATGTATTCCACCGCAGTGCCATTGAAACCCGTCACCTTGCCAGCTTTTATCTTCTGTAAAGCTTTACCAGGAACAGAAGAATAAAGACCACATCTGCTCACACCCATTCTTAGCCCTTATGTGTAACACACCAAAACTACAGCTCCCCACCAACAACCAGTCCCCTCAGATTTTTTCATGGTTTATCCTAGATGTTTCACATGCCTTAGTTCAGTCCATTGACAATACAGCAACCTCGGTATACCACATCATTCTAATTCTCGTAATTCTCCTCTATGTTCAGACCCCATTCTCTCAAAATCTTTTTTGCTCCATTTTTCTGTCTCCAATTTGGTCTCCCCATTCTCCTTGTTTCCTCCAGGTCTGATACATATATCCTCTTTGTCAACTTTTCTTCACTCATTGTCTCCATACGTCCAAACCATTTTAACACACTTTCTTCAGCTCTATCAACCACACTCTTTTTACTACCACACATCTCTCTTACCCTTTCATTACTTACTTGATCAAACCACCCCACACCACATATTGTCCACAAACATTTGATTTCCAACTCATCTCCACCCTCCTCCCTTTAGCCTTATTCATAGCCCATGCCTCGCATCCATATGATATTATTAGGACTACTCTTCCTTCAGACATACCTATTTTTTTTCTCCCAGATATAGTTCTCACCCTCTAAATATTCTTCAGCACTTCCAGAATTGTTGCCCCTCACCCACCCTATGACTCATTTCTGCTTCCGTGGTTCCATTCATTGCCATATCCACTCCAAGGTATCAAAAATGCTTCACTTTCTCCAAGTTTTCTCCATTCAGACATACACCCTAACTAACCTGTCCAACTCTACTATACCTTATAACCTTGATTTCATTTGCATTCATTCTCAGCTTCTTCCTTTCACACAGTCCTCCAACTTCGGTCACCAACTTCTTTAGTTTCTCGCTTGAATCTGCCACCAGTGTAACATCATCAGCAGACAACAACTGACTTACTTTCACCACAGTCTGTTCACACTGCCCCTCTGTCTAAGATCCTTTCATTTATGTCCCTCATCACCTCAACCATAAACAAATGAAACAACCATGGTGATGTCACACACCCCTGCTGCACACCAACCTTCACTAGGGACTGTTCACTCACCACTCTTCTTACTTGTATGCATGCCTTAAGTCCTTGATAAGAACTTCTCACCTCTTCTGGCAGCTTTTCTCCCACACCATATATTTTTAAGACCTTCCACAAGGCATCACTATCAACCCTATCATATGTTTTCTCCAAGTCCATAAATGCCACATACTGATCCATCTGCTTCTTTAAGTATTTCTTATATGCATTCTGTAAAGTGAACATGTGATCCACTCATCCCCATCATTTCTCAAACCACACTGCTTTTCCCCAATCTGATGCTCTATATATGCTTTCACTCTTTCGGTCAGTACCTTCCCATGCAGCTTACCAGATATACCCAACAAACTTACATCTCTGTAGTTTGAACATTCACCTTTATCCCTCTTGCCTGTATACTGTGGAACTGCACATGCATTCTGTCAGTTTTCAGGCACCTCACCAAGATCCATGCAAACATTGAAAATTCTTATCAACCAAACACCAGCACAGTCACCCCCTTTCTAGATAAATTCAACTGTGGTACCATCCACTCCTGCTGCCTTGCAACTTTTCTTCATTTGAAAGACTTTCACCACTTTTCTCACTTCATCAAGCCATTTTCTATGACTCTCTTACTTCACATGCCACCCCAATCCAAACACCTTACATCTGCCACTGTATCGTCAAACACATTCCATAGTCCTTCAAAATTCTCTCTCCATCTCATCTTCACTTCCTTTCTACCTGTTATCACCTCTCCTTTTGCCCAGTTCACTGATGTTCCCATTTGTTCCCTGGCTTTTTGCTCATTATGTACCTCCTTCAAAACATCTTATTCTCCCTAAAGAGTACTGGTACTTGCTCACACCTGCACTTTTCTTTTGGCCCCCTGCCACTCTCTCTTATATGTTCCCCAATCATTTGCACTTCTTCCCTGTAAGTACTGTGCAAATGCCTCTCTTTTCTCTTTCACTTGCAACTTTACTTCATCCCACCACTCTGTACCCTTTCTAATCTGCCCACCTCCCATCTTCCGCATGCCACATGCATGTATTGCACATGCCAGCACAGCTTTCCTAAATACCTCCCATTTCTCATTCACTCCCCTTACTTCATTTTCTCCTACCTCCCCTGATATTTCTTCTCACAAATTTCTTTTCCAATTTCAGTTACTATCAACACACCATTCTCACTGACACTGTTTCCTCTTTTCTGAAAACCTCTACAAATCTTCACCCTCACCTCCACAAAATAGTGATCAGATATCCCACCAGCTGCCCCTCTCAGCACATTTACATCCAAAGGGCTCTCTTTTACATGCTTATTGATTAAATTGTAATTTAGTAATGATCGCTGACTGTTTCTCCTACTCACATATGTATATTTGAGTATGGCTCTCTTTTTAAACTGGTATTCCCAGTCATCAGTCCTTTTTCTGCACACTTGTTCTTCACATGTATTTTAACTTTCTAAAAGGGGAAACAGAAGGAGTCATGCGGGGAGTGCTCATCCTCCTCGAAGGCTCAGATTGGGGTGTCTAAATGTGTGTGGATGTAACCAAGATGAGAAAAAATGAGAGATAGGTAGTATGTTTGAGGAAAGAAACCTGGATGTTTTGGCTCTGAGTGAAACAAAGCTCAAGGGTAGAGGGCAAGAGTGGTTTAGGAATGTTTTGGGAGTAAAGTCAGGGGTTAGTGAGAGGACAAGAGCAAGGGAAGGAGTAGCACTACTCCTGAAACAGGAGTGGTGGGAGTATATGATAGAGTGTAAGAAAGTAAACTCTAGATTGATGTGGGTAGCACTGAAAGTGGATGGAGAGAAATGGGTGATTATTGGTGCATATGCACCTGGGCATGAAAAGAAAGATCATGAGAGGCAAGTGTTTTGGGAGCAGCTAAGTGAGTGTGTTAGTAGTTTTGATGCATGAGACCAGGTTATAGTGATGGGTGATTTGAATGCAAAGGTGAATAATGTGGCAGTTGAGGGAATAATTGGTGTACATGGGGTGTTCAGTGTTGTAAATGGAAATGGTGAAGAGCTTGTAGATTTATGTGCTGAAAAAGGACTGGTGATTGGGAATACCTGGTTTATAAAGGGAGATATACATAAGTATACATATGTAAGTAGGATAGATGGCCAGAGAGCGTTATTGGATTACGTGTTAATTGATAAGTGCATGAAAGAGACTTTTGGATGTTAATGTGCTGAGAGGTGCAACTGGAGGGATGTCTAATCATTATCTTGTTGAGGCGAAGATGAAGATTTGTAGAGGTTTTCAGAAAAGAAGAGAGAATGTTGGGGTGAAAAGAGTGGTGAGAGTAAGTGAGCTTGGGAAGCAGACTTGTGTGAGGAAGTACAAGGAGAGACTGAGTGCAGAAGGGAAAAAGGTGAGAGCAAAGGACGTAAGGGGAGTGGGGGAGGAATAGGATGTATTTAGGGAATCAGTGATGGCTTGCGCAAAAGATGCTTGTGGCATGAGAAGCGTGGGAGGTGGGCTGATTAGAGAGGGCAGTGAGTGATGGGATGAAGAAATAAGATTATTAGTGAAAGAGAAGAGAAAGGCATTTGGATGATTTTTGCAGGGAAATAGTGCAAATGACTGGGAGATGTATGAAAGAAAGAGGTAGGAGGTCAAGAGAAGGGTGCAAGAGATGAAAAAGAGGGCAAATGAAAGTTGGGGTGAGAGAGTATCATTAAATTTTAGGGAGAATAAAAAGATATCTTGGAATGAGGTAAAGTGCGTAAGACAAGAGAACAAATGAGAATATTGGTGAAGGGGGCTAGTGGGGAGGTGATGACAAGTAGTGGTGATGTGAGAAGAAGAAGGTTTGTTGAATGTGTTTGATGATAGAGTGGCAAATATAGGATGTTTTCGTCGAGGTGGTGTGCAAAGTGAGAGGGTTATGGACAATGATTTGGTAAACAGAGAAGAGGTAGTAAAAGCTTTGTGGAAGATGAAAGCAAGCAAAATGGTGGGTTTGAATGGTATTGAAGTGGAATTTATTAAAAAAGGGGGTGACTGTGTTGTTGACTGGTTGGTAAGGTTAAATGTATGTATGACTCATGGTGAGGTGCACTATGCATGCATAGTGCCTTGGTACAAAGACAAAGGGGATAAAGGTGAGTGGTTAAATTACAGAGGTATAACTTTGTTGAGTATCCCTGGGAAATTGTATGGGAGGGTATTGTTTGAGAGGGTGAAAGCATGTACAGAGCATCAGATTGGGGAAAAGCAGTGTGGTTTCAGAAGTGATAGAGGATGTGTGGTTCAGGTGTTTGCTTTGAAGAATGTATGTGAGAAATACTTAGAGAAGCAAATGGATTTGTATGTAGCATTTATGGATCTGGAGAAGGCATATGATAGATTTGATAGAGATGCTCTGTGGAAGGTATTAAGAATATATGGTGTGGGAGGCAAGTTGTTAGAAGCAGTGAAAAGTTTCTATCGAGGATGTAAGGCATGTGTACGAGTAGGAAGAGAGGAGAGTGATTGGTTCACAATGAATGTAGGTTTGCGGCAGGGGTGTGTGATGTCTCCATGGTTGTTTAATTTGTTTATGGATGGGGTTGTTAGTGAGGTTAATACAAGAGTTTTGGAGAAAGCGGCAAGTATGCAGTCTGTTGTGGATGAGAGAGCTTGGGAAGTGAGTCAGTTGTTGTTCGCTGATGTTACAGTGCTAGTGGCTGATTTGGGTGAGAAACTGCAGAAGCTGGTGACTGAATTTGGTAAAGTGTGTGAAAGAAGAAAGCTGAGAGTAAATGTGAATAAGAGCAAGGTTATTAGGTACAGTAGGATTGAGGGACAAGTAAATTGGGAGGTAAGTTTGAGTGGAGAAAAACTGGAGGAAGTGAAGCGTTTTAGATACCTGGGAGTGGATTTGGCAGCAGATGGAACCATGGAAGCGGAAGTGAGTCACAGGGTGGGGGAGGATGCGAAAGTTCTGGGAGCGTTGAAAAATGTGTGGAAGGCGAGAACATTATCTTGGAAAGCAAAAATGGGTATGTTTGAAGGAATAGTGGTTCCAACAATGTTATATGGTTGCGAGGCATGGGCTATAGATAGAGTTGTGCAGAGGAGGGTGGATGTGTTGGAAATGAGATGTTTGAGGACAGTATGTCGTGTGAGGTGGTTTGATCGAGTAAGTAATGAAAGGGTAAGAGAGATGTGTGGTAATAAAAAGAGTGTGGTTGAGAGAGCAGAAGAGGGTGTATTGAAATGGTTTGGTCACATGGAGAGAATGAGTGAGGAAAGATTGACCAAGAGGATATATGTGTTGGAGGTGGAGGGAACAAGAAGTGGGAGACCAAATTGGAGGTGGAAAGATGGAGTGAAAAAGATTTTGAGCAATTGTGGCCTGAACATGCAGGTGGGTGAAAGGCATGCAAGGAATAGGGTGAATTGGAACGATGTGTTATACCGGGGTCGACGTGCTGTCAATGGATTGAACCAGGGCATGTGAAGCATCTGGGGTAAACCATGGAAAGTTTTGTGGGGCGTGGATGTGGAAAGGTAGCTGTGGTTTCGGTGCATTATACATGACAGCTAGAGACTGAGTGTGAATGAATGTGGCCTATGTTGTCTTTTCCTAGCGCTACCTGATGCGCATTCGGGGGACGGGGGTTTTTATTTTATGTGTGGCAGGGCGGCGACGGGAGTGAATAAAGGCAGCAAGTATGAAATGTACATGTGTATATATGTATATATTGTATATTTATTTTGTTTTGTCGCTGTCTCCCACGTTAGTGAGGTAGCACAAGGAAACAGACGAAAGAATGGCCCAACCCACCCACATACAAATGTATATACATACACGTCCACACACGCAAATATACATACCTATACATCTCAACGTATACATATATATACACACACAGACATATACATATATACACATGTATATAATTCATACTGTCTGCCTTTATTCATTCTCATCGCCACCCTGCCACACATGAAATAACAACACCCTCCCCCTGCATATACGCCAGGTAGCGCTAGGAAAAGACAATAAAGGCCACATTCGTTCACACTTAGTCTCTAACTGTCATGTAATAATACACTGAAACCACAGTTCCCTTTCCACATCCAGGCCCCACAGAAATTTCCATGGTTTACCCCAGACGCTTCACAAGCCCTGGTTCAATCGATTGAGAGCACACCCCGGTGTACCACATCGTTCCAATTCACTCTATTCCTTGCACACCTTTCACCCTCCTGCATGTTCAGGCCCCAATCACTCAAAATCTTTTTCACTCCATCTTTCCACCTCCAATTTGGTCTCCCACTTCTCCTCATTCCCTACACCTCTGACACATATATCCTCTTAGTCAATCTTTCCTCACTCATTCTCTCCATGTGACCAAACCATTTCAAAACACCCTCTTCTGCTCTCTCAACCACACTCTTTTTATAACCATATATCTCTCTTACCCTTTCATTACTTACTCGATAAACCACCTCATACCAAATATTGTCCTCAAACATCTCATTTCCAGCACATCAACCATCCTCCACACAACTCTATCTATAGCCCATGCCTCGCAACCATGTAACATTGTTGGAACCACTATTCCTTCAAACATACCCATTTTTGTTTTCCAAGATAACTTTCTTGACTCCCACACATTTTTCAATGCTCCCAGATATTTTGCCCCCTCATCCACCCTATGATTCACTTCCACTTCCATGGTTCCTTCCGCTGCCAAATCCACTCCCAGATATCTAAAACACTTCACTTCCTCCAGTTTTTCTCCATTCAAACTTACCTCCCACTTGACTTGTCCCTCAACCCTACTGAACCTAATAACTATGCTCTTATTCACATTTACTCTCAGCTTTCTTCTTTCACACACTTTACCAAACTCAGTCACCAGCTTCTGCAGTTTCTCACACGGATCAGCCACTTGCACCGTATCATCAGTGAACAACAACTGGCTCACTTCCCAAGCTCTCTCATCCACAACAGACTGCATACTTGCCCCTCTTTCCAAAACTCTTGCATTCATCTCCTTAACAACCCCATTCATAAGCAAATTAAACAACCATGGAGACATCACACACCCCTGCCGCAAACCAGCATTCACTGAGAACCAATCGCTATCCTCTTTTCCTACACGTACACATGCCTGACATCCTCGATAAAATCTTTTCACTGCTTCTGACAACTTACCCCTCACACCATATACTTTTAATACCTTCTACAGAGCATCTCTATCAACTCTATCATATGCCTTCTCCAGATCCATAAATGCTACATACAAATCCATTTGCTTTTCTTAGTATATATATATATATATATATATATATATATATATATATATATATATATATATATATATATATATATATATTTTTTTTTTTTTTGTCTCCCGCGTTTGCGAGGTAGCGCAAGGAAACAGACGAAAGAAATGGCCCAACCCACCCCCATACACATGTATATACATACGTCCACACACGCAAATATACATACCTACACAGCTTTCCATGGTTCCACCCAGACGCTTCACATGCCCTGATTCAATCCACTGACAGCACGTCAACCCCGGTATACCACATCGAACCAATTCACTCTATTCCTTGCCCTCCTTTCACCCTCCTGCATGTTCAGGCCCCGATCACACAAAATCTTTTTTCACTCCATCTTTCCACCTCTAATTTGGTCTCCCACTTCTCGTTCCCTCCACCTCCGACACATATATATCCTCTTGGTCAATCTTTCCTCATTAATTCTCTCCATGTGCCCAAACCATTTTAAAACACCCTCTTCTGTTCTCTCAACCATGCTCTTTTTATTTCCACACATCTCTCTTACCCTTATGTTACTTACTCGATCAAACCACCTCACACCACACATTGTCCTCAAACATCTCATTTCCAGCACATCCATCCTCCTGCGCACAACTCTATCCATAGCACACGCCTCGCAACCATACAACATTGTTGGAACCACTATTCCTTCAAACATACCCATTTTTGCTTTCTGAGATAATGTTCTCGACTTCCACACATTCTTCAAGGCTCCCAGGATTTTTGCCCCCTCCCCCACCCTATGATCCACTTCTGCTTCCATGGTTCCATCCGCTGCCAGATCCACTCCCAGATATCTAAAACACTTTACTTCCTCCAGTTTTTCTCCATTCAAACTTACCTCCCAATTGACTTGACCCTCAACCCTACTGTACCTAATAACCTTGCTCTTATTCACATTTACTCTTAACTTTCTTCTTTCACACACTTTACCAAACTCAGTCAGAGGTGGAGGGAATGAGGAGAAGTGGGAGACCTAATTGGTGGTGGAAAGATGGAGTGAAAAAGATTTTGAGAGATCGGGGCCTGAACATGCAGGAGGGTGAAAGGCATGCAAGGAATAGATTATATATGCAGTCTGTTGTGGATGAGAGAGCTTGGGAAGTGAGTCAGTTGTTGTTCGCTGATGATACAGCACTGGTGGCTGATTCATGTGAGAAACTGCTGAAGCTGGTGACTGAGTTTGGTAAAGTGTGTGAAAGAAGAAAGTTGAGAGTAAATGTGAATAAGAGCAAGGTTATTAGGTACAGTAGGATTGAGGGTCAAGTCAATTGGGAGGTAAGTTTGAATGGAGAAAAACTGGAGGAAGCGAAGTGTTTTAGATATCTGGGAGTGGATTTGGCAGCGGATGGAACCATGGAAGCGGAAGTGAATCATAGGGTGGGGGAGGGGGCGAAAATTCTGGGAGCCTTGAAGAATGTGTGGAAGTTGAGAACATTATCTCGGATAGCAAAAATGGGTATGTTTGAAGGAATAGTTGCTCTAACAATGTTGTATGGTTGCGAGGCGTGGGCTATGGATAGAGTTGTGCGCAGGAGAGTGGATATGCTGGAAATGAGATGTTTGAGGACAATATGTGGTGTGAGGTGGTTTGATCGAGTAAGTAATGTAAGGGTAAGAGAGATGTGTGGTAATAAAAAGAGTGTGGTTGAGAGAGCAGAAGAGGGTGTTTTGAAATGGTTTGGTCACATGGAGAGAATGAGTGAGGAAAGATTGACCAAGAGGGAATATGTGTCAGAGGTGGAGGGAACGAGGAGAAGTGGGAGACCTAATTGGTGGTGGAAAGATGGAGTGAAAAAGATTTTGAGAGAGGGTGAAAGGCGTGCAAGGAATAGAGTGAATTGGAACGATGTGGTATACCGGGGTCGACTTGCTGTCAGTGGATTGAACCAGGGCATGTGAAGGCAAGTTGTTAGAAGCAGTGAAAAGTTTTTATCGAGGATGTAAGGCATGTGCACGTGTAGGAAGAGAGGAAAGTGATTGGTTCTCAGTGAATGTAGGTTTGTGCAGGGGTGTGTGATGTCTCCATGGTTGTTTAATTTGTTTATGGATGGGGTTGTTAGGGAGGTGAATGCAAGAGTTTTGGAAAGAGGGGGAAGTATTCAGTCTGTTGTGGATGAGAGAGCTTGGGAAGTGAGCCAGTTGTTGTTCGCTGATGATACAGCGCTGGTGACTGATTCATGTGAGAAACTGCAGAAGCTGGTGACTGATTCATGTGAGAAACTGCAGAAGCTGGTGACTGATTCATGTGAGAAACTGCAGAAGCTGGTGACTGAATTTAGTAAAGTGTGTGAAAGAAGAAAGTTGAGAGTAAATGTGAATAAGATCAAGGTTATTAGGTACAGTAGGGTTGAGGGTCAAGTCAATTGGGAGGTAAGTTGGAATGGAGAAAAACTGGAGGAAGTGAAGTGTTTTAGATATCTGGGAGTGGATTTGGCAGCAGATGGAACCATGGAAACTGAAGTAAATCATAGGTTGGGGGAAGGGGCGAAAATTTTGGGTGCATTGGAAGGATGTGTGGAATTCGAAAGCATTATCTCGGAAAGCAAAAGTGGGTATGTTTGAAGGGATAGTGGTTCCAACAATGTTATATGGTTGCGAGGCGTGGGCTATGGATAGAGTTGTGTGGAGTTGGGTGGATGTGCTGGAAATGAGATGTTTGAGGACAATATGTGGTGTGAGGTGGTTTGATTGAGTAAGTAATAATAGGGTAAGATATATGTGTGGAAATAAAAAGAGTGTGGTTGAGAGAGCAGAAGAGGGTGTTTTGAAATGGTTTGGTCACATGGAGAGAATGAGTGAGGAAAGATTAACCAAGAGGATATATGTGTCAGAGGTGGAGGGAATGAGGAGAAGTGGGTGTCAGAGGTGGAGGGAACGAGGAGAAGTGGGAGACCAAATTGGAGGTGGAAAGATGGAGTGAAAAAGATTTTAAGTGATTGTGGCCTGAACATGCAGCAGGGTGAAAAGCATGCTAACGCGGGAGACAGTGACAAAACAAAATAAAAAAGAAAATAATTAGAATGTTTCTAGAATCTTTTGAAAGACCTGTGTACTCCATTACTTTTTTAAAATTTCTTCATTAGGTGCTTCACATCACCTCGTTGTATGTCTGTATTTCTGAAAATACACTAGCTTTAAGTTTTCTTGAGGCTGATTTTTTCCCATCATGTTTCATAAACAAGGATGGTACCAAAATTATAAGAGCTGAGTTACAGGGAAAGCCTTTAATTTGCCTACATGAAAGAGGGAAGAGTGAAGGGTGACCTGATTGCATCTTTTAAGTTTTTAAAATAGGTCGATGATGAAGACAGTGAACTGTTCTTCAAGAGATGTAGGGTTAGAGCAACCAGAGAACCTTTGAGAGAATTTAGAGAAGCACATCAATAAAGGCGTGAGGAAGTACTTTTATATTATAAGAGTGGTGGATGAATGTTATAAGATGATTAAAGACATGGTTAATACAGACAGCATACAGAAATTTTAGAGGTTGTATGATAGAGAATATTCAAGAGATCGGACCCCCAGAAGTTTAAAACTCCCTTCCTGTACTTAGCTATAAGCTAATTACAATGTGATAACTCTCATTAGGCCTCCCAGTTGAACCTAAGATCTGATTACATTACTAATTTTTTATGATGCAAGACCTTAAGTGTTAACAAAAGAACAAATGTAGGAAAAAATATATATTTAGCAGACTGAGTGTTTTTAAAGAAGTGAAAACTAGCCTCTTAGAATAGGATTTTCACTGTTGCCAGGAAGGAAAAGAGATTCTTAAAGAGAGCTGTTCCTTGTTCTCATCAGGTATGAGGAGGATTGTCTTGTTTTAAATTTGATGACCTCACTTTTTATTCTTTTTCAGCAAAAATTTATCAAATTTCAGTTTCTCAGTATCTTAAATTTTGGTTTTGTGTTATCCATTATATTCCACCAAAAATCTTCAAGGATAATGTGATGAACTTAATATCAACAAATTATTGCATTATTCCTTAGGAGATTCCCCAAGAGAGCCATCACTTGTTCTTATCCTCAAATGGGGAGGAGAACTCACCCCTGCAGGACGTGTTCAAGCAGAAGAACTTGGCCGTATTTTCCGGTGCATGTACCCTGGTGGACAAGGTATTGTGACAGGTGTACCTCGTCAACAGTTATACTTTTTCAGCTATTTTTTTTATAATTCATGTGTAATAATCTTCTTTGTTATGGGCTTATTTGATGAGATTCTCTTTAGCTATCTTAAGCTGTCTGTATTTTCTTTGTTTTCCATCTGTTTCCTTGATATGCATTTAAACTTCAGTCTGTAACACAGAAAGATATCCTGACTCACAGATCAGGAATCCTTGCAGTTGTTATTTGAAGTCAGTTTGCTGTCAAAGTATGTTTTGCGTTACTGTATTAGCTGAAAAGAAAATTAAGGGGAATAGATATGTTTTTGATAATATGGAATAGAGTTGTCTTTTCTCATGAGTTAAAGAAATTTATTGTTCATAGAAAATGAATTGTACATTATCTTTACTAAACACCAGAGACATTGTTAATGACAGTTTACGGCTCATTTATACATGTTAAAGTAAGGAAGTCTGTATTACATGACATATGGTTTATGATAGTCTTCATGGAATTTGTGTTGATTGAAGTTTGTAAACATCTGAATGTCAGATATTGTATCCATATCTGTGTGAAGTATCCTTGAGGACAGCCTGTGGCATGAGTGCAATTCAGAAAAAGTGCAGAATTGTGTGAAAATTTTGATGATTGGTCTTTTTAAAAAGTTACGTAAGTCCTTTAGTTTGTGGATGATTTATAGGAAAAATTTAAATTGTTTGGAAAGTTTGTTGCAAAGAATACTAAGTTTACAAAGTAAGATTTTGTTAAGATGAAAACTTGTGAAGAATTGCACATAGGAAAAATAAATGGAAGTGATTTGATGTGGATAAAGCTGTACAATTGGAGAAGTGAAGGACTGAAAAGATTTATATTAATGAAATGCAGTGCAAGGCAACAGAAGAAAAGAGAAGTGTAGCTTAATTCATGAAAGTTAAGGGAAAGAAATGTGTGAACAACAGAAAGTTATAATGATTAAATGCTGACTGGTAAGCTGTTGAGAGAAATTTTCAAATAGTGGGTATATATCAAACTGTTTGATTAGGATTTAGTACAGTTTGTTGGATGTATATGGGATAACAAAGGAACTTGTATTGCAAATATTTGTAGGATATATCTGACATAGCAGAAGAACATAAAATGTCAGGAAATACTAGATGTAAAGTTTTACCTCTTTGAATAGAAGACTAAAAGTTTGCAAGGCAGATCAAGATGAAAAGAAAATTTATTCATGTTTATACTTTTT
Organism: Panulirus ornatus; assembly: GCF_036320965.1. NCBI lineage: Eukaryota > Metazoa > Arthropoda > Malacostraca > Decapoda > Palinuridae > Panulirus > Panulirus ornatus. The sequence continues at coordinate 18,150,248 of NC_092240.1, forward strand.
TATCTATTTTTATATTTTCCTTTTAAATGTGAAAAGTAGCAGACACATATTTGATTTTTCTTTTTCTCCTCATTGATTGGAGTAGCATAACCTCTCCTTACTAGTTTCCAAACCTGGGTAGGTTACTCTTGGCTGGAGGACATGTTTCTTGTATAACTACTCCAAAATAATTAGTAACCCATTAACCCAAAATATCTATGGTATGTGTACCATAGCTAGAGCCAGCCATTTGGGAATTTTAGAGGTCTCTTTTCACATCTGATTTTCCCTCACATTCGTCAGTAGAGTATCAGAGGAGAGGAATTGAGAGGTTAGATTGATATTATTTGTAAATGTTTCCATGGACACTTCTCAGATCATTTATATCAACAGTAGTCTCATATGAAGTGTATCATTGATATTTCAGGCTGTGGTGTATGTTTGGATTGTGGTAAATGGAAGGAAAGAACTAATCCTTTGACTTCTTTGGATTCAGTGGCTCTTCAGAGCAGTAGGAGTATTCCTCTTCAGGTGTTTCCTGAATTGTTATCAAATACTGGCTCAAATGCTCCTTCATCTCAAGTTCAACCTAGTCAAGGTGAAGTGGATATGCAGGATTTACATGCTTTTGTACACTCTTGATTCAGATGTTCTAAAATTTACGCATCAATCTTGTGAAGATGCTTAACCCTCTGAAAGGGACTTTGTTATTATGTTGGCTTTCTTATCTGATTGAGTCTTGCAGCCTTTGTAGGAATCATCAGAAAACTTAGTTGTGAACTATGCTTATTAAGAGGAAAAGGTTTAAGGCAACTTTCAAACGATGAGTGATAAGATTTTCAGCTGCTTTTTGCTTGGAAAGAGGTTTCTTGGTCTTAGAGTGCTATGCTTGATATTGATTATTACAGTTTTCTTGTGATTGCTTCCCATTTTGAGAAAATCTTTCACATATCCATCATTCATATGTTCTACAAAACCATCAAAGCCATACCATATGGCTGTATGGTTATGATAAGCAAACACACGACAAGGAATCTCAGTCATCCTTGGTGCATACAGACAATTTATTTTATCCTAAAGGTAGTGGGAGAAAACTTCTCAAAAATTATTCTTTAATCACTTGCTGAAACCATATCTCTGTGTCTTATGCCTAATAGTGCACTGCCACATTTCCCAACCCACTTGTTTACACTACCATTTCCTTAATGTTGTCAGGTTAGTAAAGGTGGGTTTTGTTTCAGCTAAGATTAAATTTACAAAGGAATCTATTTTTCTTCAATAATTTTGGCTTGGATACTGTGTTGATGTATTTTTTTTGCATGTGGAGTGAGCATTTTTGTTATAGAGTCACATTTCTGAGTGAGGTATACGTTGCAAAAGTGTGAAGCATGGATAGGCTTTTACACATATACATACACATACAAAGACGTATATACACATGGGTAGGTTTGAAGGCATAGTGGTTCCAACAATGTTATATGGTTGCGAGGCATGGGCTATAGATAGGGTTGTATGGAGGAGGGTGGATGTGTTGAAATTATAATGTTTGAGGACAATATATTGTGTGAGGTGGTTTGATCGAGTAAGTGATGAAAAGGTAAGAGAGATGTGTGTTAATAAAAAGTGTTGTTGAGAGAGCAGAAGGGGGTGTGCTGAAATGGTTTGGACACATGGAGAGAGTGAGTGAGGAAAGATTGACAAAGAGGATATATGTGTCAGAGGTGGAGGGAACAAGGAGAAGCGGGAGACCAAATTGAAGATGGAAAGATGGAATGAAAAACATTTTGAGTGATTGGGGCCTGAACATACAGGAGGGTGAAAGGCATGCAAGGAAAGAGTGAATTGGAACGATGTGGTATACCGGGGTTGACGTGCTGTCAGTGGATTGAACCAGGGCATGGGAAACATCTGAAGTAAACCATGGAAAGTTTTGTAGGGTCTGGATGTGGAAAGAGAGCTGTGGTTTTGGTGCATTATACATGACAGCTAGAGACTGAGTGTGAACAAATGTGGCCTTTTTTGTCTGTTCCTGATGCTACCTTGCTGGAGGGGGATGGGATGCTGTTGCATGTGTGGCAGGGTGGCGACGGGAATGGATAAAGGCAGCAAGTATGAATATGTACTATATATGTATATATGTATATGTCTATGTATGTATATCCCTGGGGATAGGGGAGAAAGAATACTTCCCGTGCATTTCTCACGTGTCGTAGAAGGCGACTAAAGGGGACGGGAGCGGGGAGCTAGAAACCCTTCCCTCCTTGTATTTTAACTTTCTAAAAGGGGAAACAGAAGAAGGAGTCATGCTAGGAGTGCTCATCCTCCTCGAAGGCTCAGATTGGGGTGTCTAAATGTGTGTGGATGTAACCAAGATGAGAAATATGTTTGAGGAAAGGAACCTGGATGTTTTGGCTCAGTGAAACGAAGCTCAAGGGTTAAGGTGAAGAGTGGTTTGGGAATGTCTTGGGAGTAAAGTCAGGGGTTGGTGAGACGACAAGAGCAAGGGAAGGAGTAGCACTACTCCTAAAACAGGAGTGGTGGGAGTATGTGATAGAGTGTAAGAAAGTAAACTCTAGATTGATATGGGTAAAACTGAAAGTGGATGGAGAGATGTGGGTGATTATTGGTGCATATGCACCTGGGCATGAGAAGAAAGATCATGAGACGCAAGTGTTTTGGGAGCAGCTGAGTGAGTGTGTTAGTAGTTTTCATACATGAGACAGGGTTATAGTGATGGGTGATTTGAATGCAAAGGTGAGTAATGTGGCAGTTGAGGGAAAAATTGGTGTACATGGGGTGTTCAGTGTTGTAAATGGAAATCGTGAAGAGCTTGTAGATATGTGTTGAAAAAGGACTGGTGATTGGGAATACCTTGTTTAAAAAGAGAGATATGCATAAGTATACATATGTAAGTAGGAGAGATGGCCAGAGGGAGTTATTGGATTACATGTTGATTGATAGGCGCATGAAACTTTTGGATGTTAATGTGCTGAGAGGTACAACTGCAGGGATGTCTGATCATTATCTTGTGGAGGCAAAGGTGAAGATTTGTAGAGGTTATCAGAAAAGAAGAGAGAATGTTGGGGTGAAGAGAGTGGTGAGAGTAAGTGAGCTTGGGAAGGAGACTTGTGTGAGGAAGTATTGGGAGAGACTGAATGCATAATGGAAATAGGTGAGAGCAAGGGATGTAAGGGGAGTGGGGGAGGAATGGGATGTATTTAGGGAAGCAGTGATGGCTTGCGCAAAAGATGCTTGTGGCATGAGAAGCGCGGGAGGTGGGCAGGTTAGAAAGGGCAGTGAGTGTTGGGATGAAGACGTAAGATTATTAGTGAAAGAGAAGAGAGAGGCTTTTGGACGAGTTTTGCAGGGAAAACATGCAAATGAGTGGGATATGTATAAAAGAAAGAGGCAGGAGGTCAAGAGAAAGGTGCAAGAGGTAAAAAGAGGGCAAATAAGAGTTGGGGTGAGAGAGTATCATTAGATTTTAGGGAGAATAAAAAGATGTTTTGGAAGGAGGTAAATAAAGTGCGTAAGACAAGAGAACAAATGGGAACATCAGTGAAGGGGGCTAATGGAGGTAATAACAAGTAGTGGTGATGTGAGAAGGAGATGGAGTGAGTATTTTGAAGGTTTGTTGAATGTGTTAGATGATAGAGTGGCAGATATAGGGTGTTTTGGTCGAGGTGGTGTGCGAAGTGAGAGGTTTAGGGAGAATGATTTGGTAATCAGAGAGGAGGTAGTAAAAGCTTTGCGGAAGATGAAAGCTGGCAAGGCAGCAGGTTTGGATGGTATTGCAGTGGAATTTATTAAAAAAAAGCCGGTGACTGTTTTGTTGACTGCTTGATAAGGTTATTTAATGTATGTATGATTCATGGTGAGGTGCCTGAGGATTGGCGGAATGCTTGCATAGTGCCGTTGTACAAAGGCAAAGGGGATAAGAGTGAGTGCTCAAATTACAGAGGTATAAGTTTGTTGAGTATTCCTGGTAAATTATATGGGAGGGTATTGATTGAGAGGGTGAAGGCATGTACAGAGCATCAGATTGGGGAAGAGCAGTGTGGTTTCAGAAGTGGTAGAGGATGTGTGGATCAGGTGTTTGCTTTGAAGAATGTGTGTGAGAAATACTTAGAAAAGCAAATGGATTTGTATGTAGCATTTATGGATCTGGAGAAGGCATATGATAGAGTTGATAGAGATGCTCTGTGGAAGGCACTAAGAATATATGGTGTGGGAGGCAAGTTGTTAGAAGCATTGAAAAGTTTTTATCGAGGATGTAAGGCATGTGTACGTGTAGGAAGAGAGGAAAGTGATTGGTTCTCAGTGAATGTAGGTTTGCGGCAGGGGTGTGTGATGTCTCCATGGTTGTTTAATTTGTTTATGGATGGGGTTGTTAGGGAGGTGAATGCAAGAGTTTTGGAAAGAGGGGCAAGTATGAAGTCTGTTGGGGATGAGAGAGCTTGGGAAGTGAGTCAGTTGTTGTTCGCTGATGATACAGCGCTGGTGGCTGATTCGGGTGAGAAACTGCAGAAGCTGGTGACTGAGTTTGGTAAAGTGTGTGAAAGAAGAAAGTTAAGAGTAAATGTGAATAAGAGCAAGGTTATTAGGTACAGTAGGGTTGAGGGTCAAGTCAAATGGGAGGTAAGTTTGAATGGAGAAAAACTGGAGGAAGTAAAGTGTTTTAGATATCTGGGAGTGGATCTGTCAGCGGATGGAACCATGGAAGTGGAAGTGAATCATAGGGTGGGGGAGGGGGTGAAAATCCTTTGAGCCTTGAAGAATGTGTGGAAGTCGAGAACATTATCTCAGAAAGCAAAAATGGGTATGTTTGAAGGAATAGTGGCTTCAATAATGTTGTATGGTTGTGAGGCGTGGGCTATGGATAGAGTTGTGCGCAGGAGGGTGGATGTGCTGGAAATGAGATGTTTGAGGACAATATGTGGTGTGAGGTGGTTTGGTCGAGTAAGTAATGTAAGGGTAAGAGAGATGTGTGGAAATAAAAAGAGCGTGGCTGAGAGAGCGGAAGAGGGTGTTTTGAAATTATTTGGGCACATGGAGAGAATGAGTGAGGAAAGATGGACCAAGAGGATATATGTGTCAGAGGTGGAGGGAACGAGGAGAAGGGGAGACCAAATTGGAGTTGGAAAGATGGAGTGAAAAAGATTTTGAGTGATCGGGGCCTGAACATGCAGGAGGGTGAAAGGCGGGCAAGGAATAGAGTGAATTGGATTGATGTGGTATACTGGGTCGACGTGCTGTCAATGGATTGAATCAGGGCATGTGAAGCGTCTGGGGTAAACCATGGAAAGTTGTGTGGGGTCTGGATGTGGAAAGGGAGCTGTGGTTTCGGTGCATTATTGCATGACAGCTAGAGACAGAGTGTGAACGAATGGGGCCTTTGTTGTCTTTTCCTAGCACTACCTCACACACATGAGGGGGGAGGGGGATGTTCTTCCATGTGTGGCGAGGTGGCGATGGGAATGAATAAAGACAGAAAGTTTGAATTGTGTGCATGTGTATATATGTATGTGTCTGTGTGTGTATATATATGTGTACATTGAGATGTATGAGTATGTATATTTGCGTGTGTGGACGTTTATATATATATATATACATGTGTATGGGGGTGGGTTGGGCCATTTCTTTCGTCTGTTTTCTTGCGCTACCTGCGCAAACACGGGAGACAGCGACAAAGCAAAATAAAGAAATATATAAAGTGTATGTGGGTGGGTTGGGCCATTCTTTCGTCTGTTTCCTTGCACTACCTCACTAACGTAGGAGACAGTGACAAAGTATAATAAAAAAGAAAATGTATATGTACATGCATTTACATTGAAATGTATATGTATGTGTGTGTGCATGTGTGGGCGTTATGTACATGCATGTGTATATGGGCAGGTTGGGCCATTCCTTGTCTGTTTCCTTGGAGTACCTTGCTGACGCAGGAGATGGAGATTGAGTATAATGAAGAAATGGCAACAGGAATGGATAAAGGCAGCAAGTATGAATATGTATATGTGTATATATGTATATGTCTGTGTATGTATATGTACATATATATACATTGAAATGCATATTTATGTGTATGTGCATGTGTGAGCATTATGTACATGCATGTGTGTAATGGTAGGTTGGGCCATTCCTTGTCTGTTTCCTTGTGCTACCTTGCTGATGCGGGAGATGGAGATTGAGTATAATAAAGAAAATAGAAATATTCATACCTGCTCCTCTTCATCCATTCCTGGCACTACCCCACCTCACAGGAAACAGCATTGCTATCACCTGCTTCAGTGAGATAACACTTGAAAAACAGACTAAAAAGGCGATATTTGTACATACTCAGTTTCTAGCTGCATGTGTAATGCACAGAAACCGCAACTCCCTATCCGCATCCAGGCCCCACAGAGCTTTTCTTAGTTTACCCCAGATGCTTCACATGCCCATGTTCAGTCCATTGACAGCACACCAATCCCAGTATACCAAATTGTTCCAATTTACTCGATTCCTTGCACGCTTCTCCCTCCTGTATGTTCAGGTCCCGATTGCTCAAAATCGTTTTCACTCCATCTTTCCACCTACATTTTGGTCTCCTGCTTCTCCTTGTTCCCTTCATTTCTGACACATATATCCTCTTTGTCAAACTTTGCTCACTCACTCTTTCTGTATGTCCAGACCATTTCAACAAACCCTCTTCTGCTTTTTCCACCACACATCTCTCTTATCCCTTTATTACTTTCTCAATTAAATCACCTCACACCACATATTGTCCTCGAACGTTTCATTTCCAACACATCCATCCTCCTCTGTACAACCTTATCTATAACCCATGCCTTGCAATCATATAATATTGTTGGAACTGCTATTCTTCAAACCTACATTTTTGTTCTCCAAGGTAACACTCTCTCTCTATCTACACATTCTTCATCTCTCCCAGAACCTTCGTCCCCTCCCCACCCTATGATTCACTTCCACCTCTATGGTTCCATTTACTGCTAAGTCCACTCCCAGATATCTAAAATACTTCACCTCCTCCAATTTTTCTCCATCCCACTTAACTAGTCCATTTCCTGTATTAGTGAGGTAGCGTCAAGAACAGAGAACTGAACGTGTTGTAGAAGGTGACTAAAGGGGGCGGGAGCTTGGGGCTGGAAACCCTCCCCTATCTCCTAGGGATAGGGGATAAAGAATACTTCCCACATATTCCCTGTGTGTTGTAAAAGGCGACTAAAAGGGGAGGGAGTGGGGGCTGGAAATCCTCCCCTTCAGTTTTTACTTTTCCAAAAGAAAGAACAAAAAAGGGGGCCAAGTGAGGATTTTCCCTCTTAGGCTCAGTCGTTTGTTCTTAATGCTACCTCGCGAATGTGGGAAATGGCAAATATGTATGGAAAAAAAAAAGGAAACAAAAGGAGTCAAGCACGGAGTGCTCATCCTCCTCTAAAGCTCAGATGGGGTGTCTGAATGTGTGTGGATATAACCAAGATGAGATGAAAGGAGAGATACATAGTATGCTTGAGGAAAGAAATCTAGATGATCTGGCTCTGAGTGAAATGAAACGCAAGGTTAAAGGGGAAGAATGGTTTGGAAAAGTCAGGGGTTGGTGAGAGGACAAGAACTAAGGAAGGAGTAGCACTGCTCCTTAAGCAGGGGTTGTGTGTGATTTGGGTAAAATTAAAATTGGATGGGGAGAGATAGGTGATTATTGGTGCTTATGCAAACTGGTCATGAGAAGAAAGATCATGAGAGGCAAGTGTTTTGGGAGCAGCTGAGTGAGTGTGTCAGCAACATTGGTACACAAGACTGGGTATTAGTGATGGGTGATTTTAATGCAAAGGTGAGTAATGTGGTAGTTGAGGGTATGATTGGTGTGCATGGGGTTTTCAGAGATGTAAATGGAAATGGTGGAGATCTGGATTTGTTGCTGAAAAAAGACTGATGATTGGAAATGCCTGGTTTAGAGAGATATACATAAGTATACATATGTGAGTAGGAGGGATGGTCAAAGGGTATTATTAGACTACATGCTAATTGACAGGCATGTAGAAGAGGGACTTTTGGATGCTAATGTGCTTAGAGGGGGAGCTGGTGGGATTGCTATCTTGTAGAGGCAAAGATGAAGATTTGCAGAGGTTTTCAAAAAAGAAGAGAGAATATTGGAGAGAAGAGTGGTAAGAGTATGTGAGCTTGGAAAGGTCACTTGTGTTAGGAAGTACCAGGAGAGACTGAGTGTAGAATGGCAAAAGGTGGGAGCAAATGATGTGAGGGGAGTGGTTGAGGAATGGGATGTATTTGGCGAAGCAGTGGTGGCATGTGCAAAAAATGCATGTGGCATGAGAAGGGTGGGAAGTAAGCAGATTAGAAAGAGTAGTGAGTGGTGGGATGAAGAGGGAAAGTTGTAAGCGAAAGAGAGAAGAGAGGCGTTTGGGTGATACTTGCAAGGAAGGAGTGCAAATGACTAAGAGATGTATAAAAGAGAATGGCAGAAGGTCAAGAGGATGGTGCAAGGGTTGAGTAAGAGGGCAAATGAGAGTTAGAGTGAGAGAGTATCATTAAACTTTAGGGAGAATAAAAAGTTGTCGTGGAAGGAGGGAAATATCTTGCGTAAGACAAGAGAACAAATGGTGACATCAGTGAAGGAGACAAGGGGGAAGTGATAACAGGTAGTGACGAAGTGAGCTGGAGTTAGTGTTTTGAAGGTTTGTTGCATATGCTTGATGATAGAGTGGCAGATGTAGGGTGTTTAGCTCGGGGTGGTATGTGGAGTGAAAGGGGTCGGGGAGAATGGTTTGGTGACGAGAGAAGAGGAAGTGAAAGTCTTTCAGAAGATGAAATCCAGCAAGGCAACAGGTTTGGATGGTATTGCACTTGAATATATTGAGAAAGGGGGTGACTCTGATGTTGATTGGTTGGTAAGGATATTCACTATAAGTATGGATCATGGTGAAGTGCCTGAGGATTGGCAGAATGCATGTATAGTGCCATTGTACAAAGGCAAAGGGGATAAAGGTAAGTGTTCAAACTACAGAGGCATAAGTTTGTCGGGTGTTCCTTGAAAATTGTATGGGAGGGTATTGATTGAGAGGGTGAAGGCATGTATAGAGCATCAGATTTGGGAAGAGCAATGTGGTTTCAGAAGTGGTAGAGGATGTGTGGATCAGGTGTTTGCTTTGAAGAATGTATGTGAGAAATACATAGAAAAGCTAATAGATTTGTATGTAGCATTTATGGATCTGGAGAAGGCATGTGATAGGAGTGATAGAGATGCTTTGTAGAATCTCTTAAGAGTATATGGTGTGGGAGATAAGTTGCTAGAAGCAGTGAGAAGTTTTTATCAAGGGTGTAAGGCATAAGTGTGAATAGGAAGAGATGAGAGTGATTGGTTCCCAGTGAAGGTTGGTCTGTGGCAGGGGTGAGTGATGTCCGCATGGTTGTTTGATTTGTTTATGGATGGGGTGGTTAGGGAGGTAAATGCAAGAGTTTTAGAGAGAGGGGTGAGTATGCAGTCTGTTGGGGATAAGAGGGTCTGGGTAGTGAGTCAGTTGTCATTCATCAATGATACAGCACTAATGGCTGATTTGAGTGAGAAACTGCAGAAGTTGATGACTTGAGTTTGGAAAAGTGTGTGAAAGGAAAATTGAGAATAAATGGAAATAAGAGCAAGGTTATTAGGTTCAGTAGGGTTGAGGGACAAGTTAATTAGTTGGGATGTAAGTCTAAATGGAGAAAAACTGGAGGAAGTGAGGTGTTTTAGATATCTGGAAGTGGACTTAGCAGTGAATGGAATCATGTAGGTGGAAGTGAGTCATAGGGTGGGAAGGGGGTAAAGGTTCTGGGAGCAATGAAGAATGTGTTGATTGAGCGAGCATTATCTTGGAGAGCAAAAATGGGTATGTTTGAAAGAATAGCAGTTCTAACACTATTATATGGTTGTGAGGTATGGGTTATACAACGGTTGTTTGGAGGATGATGGTTGTGTTGGAAATGAAATATTTGAAGACAATATGTGGTGTGAGGTGGTTTGACTGAGTAAGTGATAAAAGAATAAGAGAGATGTGTGGTAATTAAAAGAGTATGGTTGAGAGAGCAGAAGAGGGTTTGTTGAAGTGGTTTGGACATATGGAGAGAATGAGTGGGGAAAGATTGACATAGAGAATATATGTGTCGGAGGTGAAGGGAACAAGGAGAAACAGGAGACCCTCCTGTATGTTCAGGCACCGATCGCTCAAAATCTTTTTTCACTCCATCCTTCCACCTCCAATTTGGTGTCCCGCTTCTCCTCGTCCCCTCTACCTCTGACACATATATCCTCTTTGTCAATCTTTCCTCACTCATTCTTTCCATGTGAAAACCATTTCAACACACCCTCTTCTGCTCTCTCAACCACCCTTTTTTTTATTACCACACATCTCTCTTACCCTTTCATTACTTACTCGATCAAACCACCTCACACCACATATTGTTCGCAAACATTTTATTTCTAACACATCCACCCTCCTCCGCACAACTCTATCTATAGCCCATGCCTCACAACCATATAACATTGTTGGAACTACTATTCCTTCAAACATGCCCATTTTTGCTCTCCGAGATAACATTCTTGCCTTCCACACATTCTTCAACATTCCCAGAACCTTCGCCCCCTCCCCCACCCTATTACTCACTTCCACTTCCATGGTTCCATCCACTGCCAAATCCACTCTCAGATGTCTAAAACACTTAACTTCCTCCAGTTTTTCTCCATTCAAACTCACCTCCCAATTTACTTGTCCCTCATCCCTACTGAACCTGATAACCTTGTTCTTATTCACATTTACTTTCAGCTTTCTTCTTTCACACACTTTACCAAACTCAGTCACCAACTTCTGCAATTTCTCACCTGTATCAACAACCAGCACTGTATCATCAGTGAACAACAACTGACTCACTTCCAAAGCCCTCTCATTCACAACAGACTGCACACTTGCCCCTCTCTCCAAAACTCTTGCATTCACCTCCCTAACCATCCCATCCATAAACAAATCAAACAACCATGGAGACATCACGAACCCCTGCCACAAACTAACTTCATGTCCTAGAAGCTCCTTTAGCACTCTGAAAGCTGTGCATGTCTATTGGTTGGGACCATAGGTCTTAATGTGTTGTGTTGTGTGTGCTTCTATGTGCAGGGAGTGCAGGACAATTGATTAGCAAGTGTACTGTCTTCTTTATGTTAGTTGCATTGTGGCCATAAAGGATTTGGGATATGTCAGAACAATGTTTGTAGTGATTGGTGTCTAGTGCATAAGTGGGACTGTGTTGCTCATGATTTTGCCTAGGGAATGTGGTTTTTAATAACTGTATGTCTGTTTTGTTGGAAAATGAGTTGGGAGGTCGATTGTTTAGTCCCTTTTGTGTTATTTCACGGTGTATGATTTCTTTCAGTGTCTTATGTGTTGGGGGCAGGTAGACCTGTAAGTAGGGGTTAGTTATATGTGATACGGGGTAAGCTTTTTGATTCACTTAAGGTTGATTGTTAGTTATAGAGTGTTTTGGATGGAGGGGCTCTGATACAGTTGCCTGTATTATAGAATTGGGTGTAAGGATGTTGAGGTTTGTCAGTATTAGGAGGATCTTTGTTTCATTGGAAACTGTTTTTGATTGCTCTGAGTGCACTATTTTGTGTAGTTTGCAGCTTTGGTATATTTGATTTTGAGAGGGTGGACAAATTATTGTATAAGATGTTGAGGATTATTTTTCATGTCCAGTTCTTGTGTCAGTTAGTGTTCTGTGGGCATTCGTTTTGTGTGTTGTTTTTGTGTATGCATTATTGGTGTGGGGAGTGAATATCATGCAAGTGCCATATGTAATGCTTAGAATGTATGGTGTTTTGTTTTGAGGGAGAACTGTCCATTCAAGGTAACTGGAGGATGTTACCTGGATTCATGTCTGTCTGGAGTTAAAAGAGTGACTGCAGATTTTTTTCATAGAGATGCAGACATTCTGTTTTGGTTGAGCCATTGTTCCAGTTGTGAAATATAGTGCTGCATGTTTGATGTTGCTACTCTGGTGTTAAGGCATTCTAATGTGACTGTGAGGACATCTGGACATGACAGGACCATAAGGCACTAGAGGTAGATGAAGGATTTTATTATCAGTAAGCAGAAATTTGTAATGGACAAGATTCTTAATTTGGGATTTTAACATACTGGTATCTAAATGAGGAAATGCCCTTTCCAGTAGCTCTGGGTTTGGACGTAATCTAAATTTGCTTGATAGTGCCCCACTAAAATTAGTTGAGAAACATACTCTTGACAGGAATATATTAAATCTTAATTCTAACTACAATTGAGGATCTCAATAATAATGCTGAAGTTAGAGAAAATTTAGGAACAAGTGATCACCAACAAATTACTTTTGAAGTTGCTTTTGACTCTGCATTTAATGTTGATCAACATGACAGTTGCAAAAAATATACCTAAATCTAGATATGCAGATTTTGATGATCTTTGCATTGCTTTTGAAAGGGAAATCTGGCATTTTATGGCAATGAGAAATGACATGTAAGTATCTTGGAAAAGCTTTGGTAAAGCTGGAAAGCAGTTGAGGGAACATACATGCAATTACATAGTAAATGGTTTATTTCTAAAACAAATCATTGGTGGTGGAATGATGAATAAAGATGTGCATGTTGTCTAAGAAAGTAACTCATAAGAAACTTACAAGTGACCATTAACCTACATAACAGAGTAAGTTTGTAAATTTGCATAGGGATAGTGAGAGTTATTACAACAAAGTAGATGTCATTATGAAGCATATAGTGCTGAAAAGTTTTATGTTAAAAGCAAGAGAATCATTACCCAGTCAATTGGAAAATGGAAAATGGTGACATGTTTCAAGACTACTAAGCCATGATGCCATGTTTCAAGACAACTAATCTATGATGCCATGTTTCAAGACAACTAAGCCTTGGCAAAAATCATAAAGGACCATTTTGCAACTGCACATTTACAATGGAAGATACAACCCATGTTCCGAATCGTTTCGTTGATAAGAATGGAAAACATTTTATAACTAATTAACGTTAAAGCTGAAGACATACTATCACTCCTTGTTAAGTTTCATCCAATGACAAAGAGAGGCAAAAAATAAGCTCTTGACTGCCCTCTCAATAAGTCACTTGCTACAGGAAAAGTTCCAGATGACTGAAAGTTTGCCAATATTCAAAAAAGAAATAATTTTCCAATTAGCTTAATGCCTGTAGTAGGAAAACTTATGGATGCCATCATTTTAGATAGAATTGTAAAGAATTTTTAGGACCACCACTTAATAAATGATTCTCAGCATGGTTTCTGATGAAATCAGCCATGTCTGAGAAAGCTGCTTGTACCTTTAATGATATAATCAACACATATGACAAAAGTAAAGCAGTTGATATCATTCATCCAGATTTTCAAAAAACATTTCACTAAGGTTCTGTATCAAAGGTTACTAACAAAGATTATGTCATATGTCATTGATGGAGTTGTACTTTGGTTGATAAATAATTGGTTGATTGGCAGTAAACTGTGTTTTGATCAGTGGTCAAGCCTCAGAATGGTTTGATGTAACAATTGAAGTGCCACAAGGATCATTCCTTGGACTGGTTCTCTTCCTCATATATATTAATGATATCGATAATGGTCTGCATTGCAAGATATCAGAATTTGCTGATGATACAAAGCTGGGAAATGAATCTTCAAATGAACTTGAATGTCTACTGCATCAAAGTGACATAGGCAAACTGATAGATTGGGCTCATTGGTGACAACTGAATTTTAGTATCAATAGATATAAAGTTTTATATATTGGTAGCATAAAGGAAAAGGCAAGCTACATTATGACTTCTGTTATACTCCAAAAGTTAAATGAGGGAAAAGACTTCAGCATAATAATCTCTGATGACCTAAAACCTTGCACACAAGTGGTGAAAAGAGCAACAAAATTCTTGGATTCATATACAGGGCCTTCGAATATAAGGCCAGGGAAATCATCATTCTATTCTACAATTCATTGGTTTGTCCCCACCTTGAAGATAGTGATCAGTTTTGGTCACCCTATCTAACGAAAAGACTTACACAGAATGCAGAGAGTGCAGCATCAAGTTATCAAGATGTTTCCTTGACTGAGAAACAAATCCCTACTATAGCATATTAAATTATTTTGATTTTTTAAGCTTAGAAAAGAAAAGGTTGAGAGATAATCTAATACAAATATTCTAAATTATCAGTGGCTTCGATAATCTTGATCTATCAAGTTGCTTTAGACTTGATTCATCTAATATCACTTGTAGCAATGGGTACAAATTCATGGGCAAGTATTTTACCTCCAGTAAGGCAAAGTTCTTTTTCTTCAAGAGGATTGTTAACATATGGAACGTTTTGCCAATTAGAGTGGTTGAAAGCAGTTCAATAGGTAGGTTTGAGAATAGACTTGATAAATAGTTCTGTTTAAGCCTATGACTTAACATTATTTGTGCCTCCTTAATCTTATGGACAATTTGCAGGTTATTCTCTTTGAATTATTTGTATGCCTTCCAACTTTTACTACTCTAATCTTTGAGTTTCTGATATAGTCCATTATCACAAACAGCCTTGAAAGGACCCAATGGTCTGTTGCTGTTTGAATTCCTTTATTCCTATGTATTTGTGTTGAGGTTTACCTGAGGTAATGGAAGATCATGTAGGAAAAGATTGAAGAGTTTTGGAAAAAGAACTGTTCCTTGGGGAACTCCGCTGTAGAGTTTTAGTGTTTTAGAGGCAAAGCCATTGTTTGTGTCTGGCAAGGGGGCCAGTAATGAAATTGACTAGCCACTTTTTATCATTCTGTAGAGGATGGTGTCAAGTATACTTTGTGTGAGGATATGCCAGCGGATTGTGTCACATGCTTTTTTGATATCTATACTTTGTGTGAGGATATGCCAGCGGATAGTTTCACATGCTTTTTTTGATATCTATTGCCACTAGTACTGTGTGGGAGGGGGTTTGTGGTTGATTGAATACATCTAGGATATGTTATGTGAGTTCAGTGTGTAATGTGGAGATGGAGTGTGTGGGTCTGAAGCTGTTCTTTATGGGTGAGATTGGAATCAGTTGTTTGATTTTATTCTGGATCATTTTTCACAGTTTGAGTACTGAGAATAGAAGTGATATAGGGGGTAGGAGGTGGGAAATTTGGTGGTTTGGAGGATTTTAAGATTTGTAGTATGTTGGCAGATTTCCAGATGTTAGGGACTTTGTGTAGCCAGGAGTGTTGAAGATTTCTGTAAGTGCTTGGATTGCAAGTGGGCCACAGTGTTTCATTTGAAAGTTTGATATGTTGTTAAGACTTATTGCTGGAGAGATTTTTAGGATTTTGATCACATTGCTTGTGTCATGGGAAGTGAAAGGTGGGTGGGTGATTATTTTTGGATGGAATGTGTGTAGGTTTTTCGTGCCTTTCCTGTTTAGGCTTTTTTTTTATAGTGTCTTATGTGTATATTAGTATGTTCTTTAGGAGAAGGGATTACATTGGAATGGATCAGGAGTGCTTCATGAATGGGAGCTGAACTGATAGGTAAGAGAAGATTTCCTTTAATATTTGCCAAAGTTGTTTGCTGAGCCAAAAATATTTTGCTGGCTGGTATGCCAGTGTTATAACAGAGAATTTTCTTTTTTTTGGTTGGCCCACACACTTGTGCAGGATGGACTTTATACATACCCCTACCAGATGTTAGTATTTGGTAGCCATCCTTATCCTTTTGTTGCAGTAATGATATTTCATCTGACTGACTTTTAACGAGATCACTCCATATCCTTGATCCATTATTAGGGGATACAGCGATAAAAATTTTGCCCTTCCATACCATGTCCTGAACTAGCCTGTCAGTGATATGCTAGGGTGCTAAGCAGGATATAGTTAATCATCTTTTGTCTCCCTGTTCATGCCTTTTATCATGTATCAGTTGTGACCTGTGGTTACATGGGGAGAAACTTCACTCCAAGAGTGAATAACTTAAATTCCTCCTCCTCTGGTTGTTTTCAGTTTGGGCCTACGTCTGGGACACTGCTTCGGTTAGCCTTATTACTTTACTTGTTCCTATTTGTTTATCACCTTCTGTGTTAGACATACAGCAGATTACCTGTTTCCTAGTATATGGATTCTAGATAAAACTAGGATTGTCTCACTTTAGTTTAGGAAGAACTGCGACTTTCATTCAAGCTTCATCGGTATTAAAGTCCAAAGTGTGTTGTGTTGACACCTGGGGAGGCTTGCATTGAAGCTGTTAACCCTCAGATGAAGCATTTTACTCCGGCAGCTACATCTCCCAATACTTACTTGTTCCTGTGAGGTGCATGGTATGTGGACAATGGATTTTGGTATTTACTGTTGCTAGCTTTCCTTTTGAACTAGATTACTGCCTCAGTTTTTTCTTGTTTAAGAGAGAGGACAGATACTTTTGGAGCCAGCATTTGAATCAAGAGCAAAAGAAGGATAGTGCTCCTTTTATTTCCTGGACTGATTGTAGTTTGTTGCATACCCTCACTTGTCATATCTGTTGTGTTTAGAGACAAAGGTCTTTCTTCATCCGATCGATTCTTTTACCATGGAGAATTATTTGGCAAATTTTAAGATATTCCTCAACCATGAGGATGTATATGTAGGTGGTGATACTATATGTGAGACCCACAAGTTATCCATGTTTGTGTTGTGGGAGACAAAGACCATTCTTCAACCTTCCAATGCACCTTTTCCCATGTAGGATTTTCTTACTGATATTAAGATGTTCAGAGGCCCTGAGGACAAATATATAAAGTGTTGATGCTATATTTGATAAAACACATGTTTTCATATCTGCAGTGTGGAGGGATGAAGCTTTTTTTCTTTGAGAAATGAGAATTTCCTGGCTGATCTTGAGGTTGTCATGGGCCCTGAAGATGAATTTATCCTTATGGTAAAATCTAGCATTCTGGAAGTACTTTGTGAGTATGTGCAGTTTTGAACCCCTCTCCAAAGTGACTCTGTACCTGAGCAAGGACAGCTTGTTGTTTGTTTATTTCTCCTTCCTGCTTTTCTGGGAAGTCTTTTTGCTCTATAAGAATTCTTCTGGCCTGTTACAGCAGGAAAGTGTTAAGGCACACCTTAGAGCATTTATCAGGCCCTTGTGGAGAGGATTTTTTTCCATTCTTTGAGATCTTGGCAGTAATGTAGTTAGCAGACAGTGGCCATTCTCGACAGGGTATAGTAGATAGAGTTTTGGAATTCTCACCTTTCTGTGACTCCCTGTTCTCCCTATGATGTTGTTCAGATTGTCAAAGTTAGTCCTGTAGAACCATATCTGGATGGCCAGCACCCACCATCATCCAATCTTTTCAAAGCTTGAGGGTTTCTGTTTTCTCTCAGTCTAAGAGGAATTTTCCAAGATATTCATTACTCTTGTCATTTATCTTTATTTAAGAGGACCTTTTTACAACTCTACATATGGCAGCCTTCCACTTTAAGGCAGTCTTTTAAAGGCTATCATCATAGATCTTCAGGTAAAAACTTACTCTTGGTTGAATGGAGTTGTCTTTAGTACTTTTAAGAGATTTTGGAAACTGGAAAGTGTGTGTGTGAAAAGGTCTGGGATGAAGTAAAATCATGAATTCTTTTGTCAAGAGAAAGATCTGGTTTACCTGGCCCTATTGTTGCAAGATGCAGTGGAGAGATGATGGGCAAGGACTCCATAGACCTGGCAGTACATCTAGTTTAAATTAGTGTCAAACAGGGAGAGAATATTTTCAGTTATCTTCTCTGTTTGCCCACATTATGATTCAGAATGCCCGCCATTCCCTATGGTTATGCTGTTGGACAGTCACTTCATATTTAAAGGAGGCCTCTTAGCACTTTCTAATGCATTTAAAAAAGATTAGTTAGATGAATAGATCTTTTAGATGCTTTTGGATTCCTTCATTGATTTTTCTCGGTGATGTCACTTTCAAAAAGGAATGCACCTGATGAGAATTTCCCTGCATACTTTTTCTTCATCAGCAGAAATCCTGCTAAATTTCCAAATTGACTTTACATCCATGAATTTACAAGCAGCACATACATGCCTAGGAATGAAAATAAACTCAGATTGGCTCTCTCTTTTCTCCAAGGCAAGTTCAAGTTTACACACTTACTGTGTGTACTTATTGTAATAAGGTGCCTGACTTTGATGTCTCAGCACCATCTAGAGCAGTTTTTGGTTTTGTCTGAACAAAAACCCTGTACAGCAACTTAATAAAAAGAGGAATCCTTAAAGGGATCTCTTTCCTCATTGCAGCAAACAGAATTGTCCATATCCATAAGGGGTCTTTAGATTCCTTAGTTGGTGTATCAACTGGAGGAATCTTTAAAGTCATTACCTCAAAGTTCTTCCACAGATTCTCAGAGGGGTTTTGTTGGATACATCAAAAAGAGAAAGAAGCTCTCCTTTTTCCAAAGGTTAGGTAGCTGAAGGTTGTTGGTTGAAAATTTTTTAGAGATCCAACCATCTCAACTTAAAGAAAGCATTGGGTTCTTGGTTTTTCTTCCAGTATGCCCCAAGGTACAGAGCAATCCTTTATGTGATAGACTGAACAATAGCTGTCCACTTTATAGTGTACAAAGGATCTTGCAGAATTTTGTCTGAAAGAAAGCAAAAATTCTTTGCCAGGCCAACTTTTTCATGTGTCCTCTCAGGTTTAAGTCCAAGGACAACAGATGCAATTTCACGAATTGGAATACCTAGAACAAGAAGTTCTTTTTTTTCCAGTTCATACTATGGTTCAAGTTCTCATCAACTGATTTTTGTAAGGTCTCATGATGCTGGTTCCCTAAAGGGACAATTAGTCTTGTCAAGTTCTCTTTCAGCTTTGTCATATGCCTCTGTTGATTCTTTGATCTTTTTGGACCAACATTACTCATTTTGTAGGACCCTGGCCTTCAAGTCATGGGTTCTGAAATTTTCTCATATGGTTTTTCTCTAACAGAACAATGATTAGGCTTTATGGATGGCTTTTCCATGACATTCACCATTTTACTTAAGACAATACCAGTATGCTGATAAACCTGTTAGGCCTTTCTTGAAGTTTTTGAAGTTGTGGAAGTTATGGAAATTTAAGAGTTCCTTTCTAGCTAGTTTTATGACAGTGACATAGCTAGTAATATTACTTCTTTTATGAGAATCCCCATAAGAATATTATGGGATATACTTCTCCAATCTTTCCTTTTGAGGTGGCCAGTTACTTCTCCTTTGTTGTCTAAGTGGAAGCTTCCAAGTGTCATTCAGAACACTTTTTAATGTACCACTAGGATCTGATAGATGAGTTAGTGACTTATATGATATGCTTTGTGTAGACATGAAATTCTTCTTGCTCTTCAGGCCATACACCTCTGAGTTAACTTTTTCTAACCCCAGAGTTTGGCCAGAATGTTGCCTTAGATTCAATTGTTGTTCCAATATTCTTTTACTCCTACTCTTGGAAAATTTGATCAAGAGGCCTCATTCCGAGTTGATGCTCATCATACTCTGGATTTCATCAGAGATTTTTGAGGAGCAAGGAACTGGTCTTTTTGGCTCAACCTAGGTTTGATGCTAGATCACATAATGTTAGGGAAGTGACATATACAGTAGCCTTCCGAAAAAGATCTTTTGTCAGAAAGAATCTAAGATTAAAGGCCTGATGGCACGTAACACCTTCATAGATAGTTCCTTAGTTTAAACTTGGTACATTGAGTCTCCATGACTCAAGAGTTTTTTCCTCTGAGAGAGTCTGCTTTTGATACTTCTTTAGTGATGATTGAAGGTACGTACGTTTCATTTTTAGCTTGAATGGAAAGCTTTTCTCTCACGCTCCTCAGTCACATGGATATGCTGTTTTGCTTGCATGGTACAGCATAAGGAAAGAAAAGCAGGTTTCTTAAAGTGGTAAACCTTTTCTCTCTGAGGTGGTGATGTGCTAGCAATTTTCAATTTTCTTTCCTTGCCCAGCCTTTCTCACCAGTTAGAGAAACCTTTTCTCTGTATATTAGGTGGCTGCCATGGGTTGATGCTGTGTTTTGTTAATTGTTTGAAGCTCTGTTTCTAGGAGCTGTTGGGATGGTGGCAACTGCTGGAGGTGTTCACTGATTGGCTGAGAGTGTGCTTATTGTAAGCAAAGGATTCGGTGATTTGTGAATGAACTAAATCAAATGAGAGAGCTCTATTCTTCCACACCAATTCAGAGTTTAATGAGGAATCCTAAGCTCAATATTGTCTGAGGTGTATCTCATGCTCACTTGGCACTACCTTGGAGAGAAAAGGTTTTTCATTCTTCAGAACCTACATTTCTTGTTTCTGTTCATTTGCTTTCGGATTTTCTTCTCCAATATTTTACAACCTATGTTTGTCAGTTGTATTAGCTTTTAGTGTATACTGTTTTCTCCCTTACATTTCTTAACTCCTTGACTGTGATTGTCCACTTCTGGGAGCAACTGTGTAAAAATGATGCAGATGTAATGCCTGAAACTTCCCATACTAGATCAGATTTGGATATAGTTCTTTTTAATATTCAGTAGTTACCTTATGATACCAGATATGTATGTAGAGCATCTGAAAAATTCTTTCCTTTGTAGACATTCATTCCTTTGTAGACATTGTAGTTACCGGACATTTTTTTGCACTAAAACATAGTGCCTGAATTTTCCAGTTACTGAAGAATTGTGAGGAAGATCCTGATGATGTATGTATAAATGATGAATCTGTGTTGGTCAGAGAAAAACTAGTAATGGAATTCATCTCAAACAGGCTTGATTTATCTATCACATACTAGAAAATTTTCCAGGCCATCCAGGTACTCTTATGTAAAGTAAGGAGGATTCCACTTCATTTATGTGTTATTTTTTCAGTGGTATGATACTTACTATAATTTTTGAGACAAATATATTTTGTAATTTTTTGTGGGGGAATGCAGCATAGCAGGTAGGAGCCTTGACTCATTACTACAACAGACAAATTTTTCATTATGAGCGCAGCATTTACTTTTTTCTATCTGCATGCACTGATACCTTCTCCACTGAGTTGTGAATTACATTTTCAGATAGTCAGTCAGGTTTTTCTACTCATTCCAGTATAGTAGTGCCACATAACAGAATATAAATCCTTTATGAATCAGTTTATATGCTGTTTAACTGTTTTAATACTTTCCATGTCCCCTCCCTTATAGCACCTTTTCACATAATTTTTTGTTTCAAGAACCTTTCCTTTGAGTTTTCTAGTCTGATTAATTGTTGTTAGTATGCAGATTGTTTCTGAAAGATTTTGGGATAGTTTAGGATTTTCATTGTCTGCAATATGATTTTAGAACTATTCAGAATTTTCAGTGTCTACAATATATCATCTTTCCTATATATTGCTGTGCTTATTTCCTGGTTTTTTATAAGTCTGATTTGCTGTTTTCTCCAGAGAGCATCCCTATTTCCTTTAGCTTTTTTTTATTAATCTTCTTTTGAATTATAACTTTCTTCTCTTCCTTTCTCTCTCTGTATGTCACCACTGGCCTTAATCTGCTAATTTCCTCATTTCATACTTCACAGAACCTCTTTTAACTGTTTTGTACTCTGTTGAATTCTTTCCTTGTTTATTTGCCAACAATCATGAAGTTTCCAACCCTCATGTCTCCTCTTGATGTATAGGCTCCTCTTTGATGCTTTTTTTATTATTTCTTGACCACAAACTGAAATTCAGATATTGCATGATCACTTTTCCCAGTTAGAGTATCAGATTTGTTTCCTCTGTTAGAGCTGTTGTGCAAATAAATAAGATCCAGTATTGATAGTGCATCAGCCCGATTGACTTCATTGTGCTCAGTGATGTTTTGCTTCAGGAAGTTCTCAAGAACTCGTTCAAAAGATATTTTTTTCTAAGATTCTATTTTTTCCTCCATGCGGTTTCTAGTGTTCATGGTTGATTTTACAGAAGTTGCAATCCCCATTATTTGATACTTTCCATCATGCTTGTCACCCTGCCTCCTGCACTGCTTGAGTATGATTGTATTTGTAATGAATATTTGACCTGATTAATCTTATGTTATTGGAGTTATTTATATATGACAACAATTAGGCAGTCTTTTTTATCCATAGAAGGGATAAAGGGACCATCATCTTTCAATTGGCTCTGGAACTACAGATTCTTGTAATGCAGTGGCCAAACCCTGCCCTCTTCTGTCTTCTGTTTCCTTCTGTGCTGCATGTACCCTAATGACTAAGATGATTCAAAGCGGGAAACCAGAAGTCTGGTTGAATTACATGGTAATGAAGTTTCTCAAAGAGGGTAGCTAAAGGAGTGCAGAAAAGATTTGAGTGTTTAACTTGTTATGCCTTATATTTGATGTGCTTTTGCTAAGATATCTAGAATTATATTTCATGTCTTCAAACAGATTGCTATTACCTGAAAGATAATAGGATGTAAAGTATCTTCCATTTCATTTTTATTTATGTATGATTTAACAACACTGCAGATTACAGATATTTCCTAACTAATGCTAATAGGAAATGAGTTACATATATTTTTATCAGTTGCATGTCAGATGGCTAGTATTTGGTTACCTGTTAGTATGCATAAGTATGAGCTCTCTTTGTGTGACAGCAATTCAGTCTTCACTGATATTCATTTTGGGTGAATGAGTTGATTTTGAAACTGCATACTGACTAAATTATGAAATGCTTGACAAGCTTCACAAAATTTTGAAAAGATTAATAATTATTTTCCATTTGATTTTATATTGATTGTTCAGTTTCTGTGAAATGTGCTGTACACAGATCCACTTGTGTAGGATTATATATGACTGAATGGAATAGGTTTTAATGTTTACAATGTATCCCATAATCTTTGCTAGGTGTATAACCATATAGATATAGTTTTGCTAAATTCAACATAAATTCTTCTTCAAATTAATTATTTTACACTGTAAACTTTCCTCTCCCTTGTGGTCTGTCCTGCAAGCATTGAGATATACTTTTTCTAATAAATATGCGTTAGGATTCTGTCCACGCTGATATTCATTCAGGAAGTGGTAGCCTGCACTTGCCTTTTGAGATGCCTTTTGAGAATGACTCCATGCTGTCTATAGCTAATGCTTTTCATTGGGTGTATCTACCACTGGGCTGACATCACAGACCTGCTCCCTGTTTACACAGAGCTCACATTTTCTCTGGTTGCTCTCCATATAAGGCATGCCACTTGCTTTCTGCTGTACATTGAGCTCTGCAGTTCAGTATTCCTATTATTTGTTTTATATCTCTTCAGATATAGGGTGTTTTGGTCGGGGTGGTGTGCTAAGTGAGAGGGTCAGGGAGAATGATTTAGTTAAGAGAGAAGAGGTAGTGAAAGCTTTGCAGAAGATGAAATCCAGCAAGGCAGCTGGGTTTGGATGGTATTGCAGTAGAATTTACTAAGAAATGGGGTGACTGTGTGGTTGATTGGATGATAAGGGTATTTACTACATATATGGATCAGGATGAAGTGTCTGAGGATTGGCAGAATGCATGCATAGTACCATTGTACAAAGGCAAAGGGGATAAAGGTGAGTGTTCAAAACACAGAGGCATAAGTTTCTTGAGTGTTCTTGGGAAATTGTATGGGGGGGGGGTATTGATAGAGAGGGTGAAGGTATGTACAGAGTGTCAGATTAGGGAGGAACAGTGTGTATCAAGTGTTTGATTTGAAGGATGTGTGTGAGAAATACTTAGAAAAACAAGTGGATTTGTATGTAGCATTTATGGATCTGGAGAAGGCATATGATAGGGTTGATAGAGATGCTTTGTGGAAGGTCTTAAGAGTATATGGTGTGGGAGGGAAGCAGCAAAAAGTGTTTATCAAGGGTGTAATGTATGTGTGAGAGCAGAAAGAAGTTAGTGACTGGTTCCCAATGAATGTTGGTCTGCAGCAGGGGTGTGTGATGTCACCCATAGTTGTTTGATTTGTTTATGGATTGGGTGGTTAGGGAGGTAAGTGCTAGAGTTTTGGAGAGAGGGGTGAGTATGCAGTCTGTTGGGGATGAATGGGCCTGGGAAGTGTCAGTTGTTGTTTCCTGATGATACAGCTCTGGTGGCTGATTTGAATGAGAAACTGCAGAAATTGGTGACTGAGTGTGGAAAATGTGTGAAAAGAGAAAGTTTAGAGTAAATGTGAATAATAGCAAGGTTATTAGGCTCAGTATGGTTGGGGGACAAGTTAATTTGGATGTAAGTGTAAATGGAGAAAAATTGGAGGAATTTAAGTTTATACATATCTGGGAATGGACTTACCAATGAACGGAACCATGGATGTAGAAGTGAGTCACAGGGTGGGGGAGGGGGATGAAGGTTCAAGGAGCAGTGAATAATGTGTGGAAGGAGAGAATGGTATCTTGGTGGACAAAAATGGGTATATTTTAAGGAAAAAGGTTCCAACAATGTTATATGGTTGCGAGGCATGGGGTATGGATAGGGTTATACAGAGGAGGGTGGATGTGTTGGAAAAGAAATGTTTGAGGACAAAATGTGGTGTGAGGTGGTTTGATCAAGTAAGTAATGAAGGGTAAGAGAGATGTGTGGAAATAAAGAGTGTGGTTGAGAGAGCAGAAGAGGGTGGTTTGAGCATATGAAATGGTTTGGGGATATGAAAAGAATGAGTGAGGAAAGATTGACAAAGAGGATATATGTGTCAGAGGTAGAGGGAACTAGGGGTAGTGGGAGAGCAAATTGGAGGTGGAAGGATGGAGTAAAAAAGATTTTGAGTGATTGGGGCCTGAACATACAGGAGGGTGAGAGACATGGAAGGAATAGAGTGAATTGGAATGGTGTGGTGTACTGGGGTCAACATGCTGTCAGTGGACTGTACCCAGGGCATGTAAAACGTCTACAGTAAACTATGGAAAGGTCTGTCGGGCCTGGATGCAGATAGGGAGGTGTGGTTTCGGTGCATTACACATGACAGCTAGAGACTAAGTTTGAATGAATGTTGCCTTTTTTGTCTTTTTTCCTAGCGCTACCTTGCTGAACCATGGGGTATCGATTGCTGTTTCCTGTGGGGTGAGGTAGCACCAGGAATGGATGAAGGCAAGCAAGTATGAATATGTACATGTGTATATATGTTTGCGTTTCTGTATGTATATGTTGATATGTATATGTATGTATATGAGCTTGTGTGGGCATTTATATATGTATATGTGTATATGAGTGGATGGGACATTCTTCGTCTGTTTCCTGGTGCTACCTCGTTCACATGGGAAATGGCGATCAAGTATAGTAAATAATAATGATGATATATGTACACATATTTATTATACTTATCGCTGTTTTCCGCACCAGTGAGGTAGAGCCAGTAAATAAGAAGGATGGCCAATCCATTCATATATATATATATATATATATATATATATATATATATATATATATATATTTTTCTTTTCTTTCGTACTATTCGCCATTTCCTGCGATAGCGAGGTAGCATTAAGAACAGAGAACTGGGCCTTTGAGGGAATATCCTCACCTGGCCCCATTCTCTGTTCCTTCTTTTGGAAAATTGAAAAAAAAACGAGAGGGGAGGATTTCCAGCCACCCGCTCTCTCCCCTTTTAGTCGCCTTCTACGACACGCAGGGAATACGTGGGAAGTATTCTTTCTCCCCTATCCCCAGGGATAAAGAATTATACATATAAAGTAGAAAACTACATGCAAGCTAAAGATTCCATATAATGTTGAGAACTACATGCAAGCTAAAGATTCCAATGATACAAGTTGGACACTTAAAAAGATATAGTGCAGAGCATATTTCAAGTTATGTGATTCCATTATAGTCCCAAAAAGATATAGTACAGAACATATTTCAAGTTATGTGATTCCATTATAGTCCCAAAAAGATATAGTACAGAAAATATTCCAAGTTATGTGATTCCATTATAGTCCCATAGCTGGCACCAAAGTTCCAAGGCTGAAATATGATTTCAAACTTTTTTCAGAGATGAGAAAGCATGGGCAACTGAATGCCTTAATCAAGGTCATCTCGTATGTTCAGGCCCCAGAAGTGAGTCACAGGGTGGGGGAGGAGGCAAAGGTTCTGTAAGCATCGAAGAATGTGAAGGGCAAGAACATTAACTTAAGAGAGCAAAAATGGGCATGTTTGAAGAAATAGTGGTTCCAACAATGTGATATGGTTGCAAGGCACTAGCTATAGATAAGTGTTGCATGGAGAAGGGAGGACGTGTTGGAAATGAAAAGTTTAAGGACAATATGTGGTGTGAGGCTGCCTGATCGAGCAACAAATGAAAGGGTAAAAGCGTTGCGGAAGATGAAAGCCAGCAAGGCAGCAGATTTGGATGGTATTGCGGTGGAATTTATTAAAAAAGGGGGTGACTGTATTGTTGACTGGTTGGTAAGGTTATTAAATGTATGTATGATTCATGGTGAAGTGCCTGAGGATTGGCGGAATGCTTGCATAGTGCCATTGTACAAAGGCAAAGGGGATAAGAGTGAGTGCTCAAATTACAGAGGTATAAGTTTGTTGAGTATTCCTGGGAAATTATATGGGAGGGTATTGAATGAGAGGGTGAAGGCATGTACAGAGCATCAGATTGGGGAAGAGCAGTGTGGTTTCAGAAGTGGTAGAGGATGTGTGGATCAGGTGTTTGCTTTGAAGAATGTATGTGAGAAATACTTACAAAAGCAAATGGATTTGTATGTAGCATTTATGGATCTGGAGAAGGCATATGATAGAGTTGATAGAGATGCTCTGTGGAAGGTATTAAGGATATATGGTGTGGGAGGCAAGTTGTTAGAAACAGTGAAAAGTTTTTATTGAGGATGTAAGGCATGTGTACGTGTAGGAAGAGAGGAAAGTGATTGGTTCCCACCTCTTACACATATATCTTCTTTGTCAATCTTTCCTCACTCATTCTCTCCATGTGATCAAACCATTTCAAAACACCCTATTCTGCTCTCTCAGCCACACTCTTTTTATTACCACACATCTCTCTTACCCTTTCATTACTCACTCAATCAAACCACTTCACATCACATATTGTCCTCAGACATCTCATTTCCAACACATCCACCCTCCTCCAAACAACCCTATGTATATCCCACACCTCGTAACCATATAACATTGTCGAAACCACTATTCCTTCAAACATACCCAAT
Organism: Panulirus ornatus; assembly: GCF_036320965.1. Classification (NCBI taxonomy): domain Eukaryota; kingdom Metazoa; phylum Arthropoda; class Malacostraca; order Decapoda; family Palinuridae; genus Panulirus; species Panulirus ornatus. The sequence continues at coordinate 18,177,376 of NC_092240.1, forward strand.
TTCGCTTTCCGAGATAATGTTCTCGCCTTCCACACATTCTTCAACGCTCCCAGAACTTTCGGCTCTCCCCCACCCTGTGACTCACTTCCGCTTCCATGGTTCCATCCACTGCCAAATGCGCTCCCAGATATCTAAAACACTTCCTTTCCTCCAGATTTTCTCCATTCAAACTTACCTCCCAATGGACTTGTCCCTCAACCCTACTTTACCTATAACCTTGCTCTTATTCACATTTACTCTCACCTTTTTTTCTTTCTCACACTTTACCAAACTCAGTCACCAGCTTCTGTAGTTTCTCACATGAATCAGCCACCAGCACTGTATCATTAGCGAACAACAACTGACTCACTTTCCAAGCTCTCTCTTCCACAACAGATTCCATACTTGCCCCTTTCCAAAACTCTTGCATTCACCTCCCTAACAACCCCATCCATAAAGGGATTAAACAACCATGGAGACATCATACACCCCTGCCACAACCAAACATTCACTGAGAACCAGTCACTTTCCTCTCTTCCTACACGTACACATGCCTTGCATCCTCTACCACTTCTGAAACCACACTGCTCTTCCCCAATCTGATGCTCTGTACATGCCTTCACAATCTTAATCAATACCCTCCCATATAATTTCCCAGGAATACTCAACAAACTTATACCTCTGTAATTTGAGCACTCACTCTTATCCCTTTTGCCTTTGTACAATGGCACTATGCAGGCATTCCGCCAATCCTCAGGCACCTCACCATGAGTCATACATACATTAAATAACCTTACCAACCAGTCAACAACCCAGTCACCCCCTTCTTTAATAAATTCCATTGCAATACCATCCAAACCCGCTGGCTTTCATTTTCCGCAAAGCTTTTACTACCTCTTCTCTGCTTACCAAATAATTCTCCCTAACTCTCTCACTTTGCACACCACCTCGACCAAAACACCCTATATGTGCCACCCTATCATCAAACACATTCAACAAACCTTCAAAATACTCACTCCATCTCCTCACATCACCACTACTTGTTATCACCTCCCCATTAGCCCCCTTCACTGATGTTCCCATTTGTTCCCTTGTCTTACACACTTTGTTTACCTCCTTCGAAAACATCATTTTATTCTCCCTAAAATTAAATGATACTCTCTCACCTCACCTCTCATTTGCCCTCTTTTTTGCCTCTTGCACCTTTCTCTTGACGTCCTGCCTCTTTCTTTTATACATCTCCCTCTCATTTGCATTATTTCCCTGCAAAAATCGTCCAAATGCCTCTCTCTTCTCTTTCACTAATGATTTTACCCCTTCATTCCACCACTCACTACCCTTTCTAATCTGCCCACCTCCCACACTTCTCATGCCACAAGCATCTTTTGTGCAAGCCATCACTGCTTCCCTAAATACATCCATTCCTCCCCCACTCCCCTTACGTCCTTTGTTCTCACCTTTTTCCATTCTGTACTCAGTCTCTCCTGGTACTTCCTCCCACAAGTCTTCTTCCTAAGCTCACTTACACCCACCACTCTCTTCACCCGAACATTCTCTCTTCTTTTCTGAAAACCTCTACAAATCTTCACCTTTGTTTCCATAAGATAATGATTAGAAATCCCTCCAGTTGCACCTCTCAGCGCAGTAACATCCCGAAGTATCTCTTTCGCATGCCTGTCAATTAACACGTAATCCAATAACGCTCTCTGGCCATCTCTCCTACTTACATACATATACTTATGTATATCTCTTTTTAAACGAGGTTTTCCCAATCACCAGTCCTTTTTCAGCACATAATTTTATATATATATATATATATATATATATATATATATATATATATATATATATATATATATATATATATATATATATATTTTTTTTTTTTTTTTTTTTTTCTTTTTTTTTGCTTTGTCGCTTTGTTGTCTTTTCCTAGTGCTACCTCGCACACATGAGGGGGAGGGGGATGGTATTCCATGTGCGGCGGGGTGGCGATGGGAATGAATAAAGGCAGACAGTGTGAATTGTGTGCATGGTTATATATGTATGTGTCTCTGTGTGTATATATATGTGTACATTGTGATGTATAGGTATGTATGTTTGCGTGTGTGGACGTGTATGTATATACATGTGTATGGGGGTGGGTTGGGCCATTTCTTTCGTCTGTTTCCTTGCGCTACCTCGCAAACGCGGGAGACAGCGACAAAGCAAAATAGATGAATATAAATAAATATATATATATATATATATATATATATATATATATATATATATATATATATATATATATATCCCTGGGGATAGGGGATTAAAAAAACTTCCCACGTATTCCCTGCGTGTCGTAGAAGGCAACTAAAAGGGAAAGGAGCGGGGGGCTGGAAATCCTCCCCTCTCATTTTTTTTTAATTTTCCAAAAGAAGGAACAGAGTAGGGGGCCACGTGAAGATATTCTCTCAAAGGCCCAGTCCTCTGTTCTAAATGCTACCTCGCTAATGCGGGAAATGGCGAATAGTATTAAAAAAAATATATATATATATATATATATATATATATATATATATATATATATATATATATATATATATATATATATATATATATATATATTCTTTTTTTTATTATTATTATTTTGCTTTGTCGCTGTCTCCCGCGTTTGCGAGGTAGCGCAAGGAAACAGACGAATGAAATGACCCAACCCACCCCCATACACAATGTATATACATACACGTCCACACACGCAAATATACATACCTATACACCTCAATGTACACATATATATACACACACAGACACATACATATATACCCATGCACACAATGCACACTGTCTGCCTTTATTCATTCCCATTGCCACCTCGCCATACATGGAATACCATCCCCCTCCCCCCTCATGTGTGCGAGGTAGCACTAGGAAAAGACAACAAAGGCCCCATTCCTTCACACTCAGTCTCTAGCTGTCATGCAATAATGCCCGAAACCACAGCTCCGTTTCCACATCCAGGCCCCACAGAACTTTCCATGGTTTACCCCAGACGCTTCACATGCCCTGATTCAATCCAATGACAGCACGTCAACCCCGGTATACCACATCGATCCAATTCACTCTATTCCTTGCCCTCCTTTCACCCTCCTGCATGTTCAGGCCCCGATCACACAAAATCTTTTTCACTCCATCTTTCCACCTCCAATTTGGTCTCCCACTTCTCCACTTTCCCTCCACCTCCGACACATATATCCTCTTGGTCAATCTTTCCTCACTCATTCTCTCCATGTGCCCAAACCATTTCAAAACACCCTCTTCTGCTCTTTCAACCACGCTCTTTTTATTTCCACACATCTCTCTTACCCTTACATTACTTACTCGATCAAACCACCTCACACCACACATTGTCCTCAAACATCTCATTTCCAGCACATCCACCCTCCTGCGCACAACTCTATCCATAGCCCACGCCTCGCAACCATACAACATTGTTGGAACCACTATTCCTTCAAACATACCCATTTTTGCTTTCCGAGATAATGTTCTCGACTTCCACACATTCTTCAAGGCTCCCAGGATTTTCGCCCCCTCCCCCACCCTATGATTCACTTCCGCTTCCATGGTTCCATCCACTGGCAGATCCACTCCCAGATATCTAAAACACTTTACTTCCTCCAGTTTTTCTCCATTCAAACTTACCTCCCAATTGACTTGACCCTCAACCCTACTGTACCTAATAACCTTGCTCTTATTCACATTTACTCTTAACTTTCTTCTTTCACACACTTTACCAAACTCAGTCACCAGCTTCTGCAGTTTCTCACATGAATCAGCCACCAGCGCTGTATCATCAGCGAACAACAACAAAAGAAATATATATATATATATATATATCCCTGGGTATAGGGGAGAAAGAATACTTCCCACGTATTCCCTGCGTGTCGTAGAAGGCGACTAAAAGGGGAGGGAGCGGGGGGCTGGAAATCCTCCCCTTTCGTTTTTTTTTTTTTTTTTTTTTCCAAAAGAAGGAACAGAGAATTCGGCCAGGTGAGGGTATTCCCTCAAAGGCCCAGTCCTCTGTTCTTAACGCTACCTCGCTAATGCGGGAAATGGCGAATAGTTTGAAAGAAAGAAAAGAAAAAAAATATATATATATATATATATATATATATATATATATATATATATATATATATATATATATATATATATATATATATTATCCCTGGGGATGGGGAGAAAGAATACTTCCCACGTATTCCCTGCGTGTCGTAGAAGGCGACTAAAAGGGAAGGGAGCGGGGGGCTGGAAATCCTCCCCTCTTCATTTTTTTTTTTAATTTTCCAAAAGAAGGAACAGAGAACGAGGCCAGGTGAGGATATTCTCTCAGAGGCCCAGTCCTCTGTTCTTAACGCTACCTTGCTAATGCGGGAAATGGCGAATAGTATGAAAGAAAGAAAGAAAAAGATATATATATATATATATATATATATATATATATATATATATATATATATATATATATATATATATATATATATATATCTTATTTATATTCATTTTGCTTTGTTGCTGTCTCCCGTGTTTGCGAGGTAGCGCAAAGGGAACAGACGAAAGAAATTCCCCAACCCACCCCATACACATGTATATACGTACATGTCCACACACACAAATATACATACCTATACATCTCAATGTACACATATATATACACACACAGACATATACATATATACACATGTACATAATTCATACTGTCTGCCTTTTTTTATTCCCATCGCCACCTCGCTACACATGGAATAACATCCCCCTCCCCCTCATGTGTGTGAGGTAGCGCTAGGAAAAGATAACAAAGGCCCCATTCGTTCACACTCAGTCTCTAGCTGTCATGTATATTGCACCAAAACCACAGCTCCCTTTCCTCATCCAGGCCCCACAGAACTTTCCATGGTGTACCCCAGACTCTTCACATTCCCTGGTTCAATCCACCGACAGCAAATGGACCCCGGTATACGACATTGTTCCAATTCACTCTATTCCTTGCACGCCTTTCACTTTCCTGCATGTTCAGGTCCCAATCACTCAAAATGTTTTTCACTCCGTCTATCCACCTCCAATTTGTTCTCCCACTTCTCCTCGTTCCCTCCACCTCTGACTCATACATCCTCTTTGTCAATCTTTCCTCAATCATTCTCTCCATGTGACCAAACCATTTCAAAACACCCTCTTCTGCTCTCTCAACCACACTCTTTTTATTACCACACATCTCTCTTACCCTTTCATTACTTACTCGATCAAACCACCTCACACCACATATTGTCCTTAAACATCTCATTTCCAGCACATCCACCCTCCTCCACACAACTCTATCTATAGCCCATGCCTTGCAACCATATATCATTGTTGGAACCACTATTCCTTCATTCAAACATACCCATTTTTACTTTCCAAGATAACGTTCTCAACTTCCACACATTCTTCAACTCTCCCAGAACCTTCGCCCTCTCCTCCTCCCTATGATTCACTTCCGCTTCCATGGTTCCATCCGCTGCCAAATCCACTCCCAGATATCTAAAACACTTCACTTCCTCCAGTTTTTCTCCCTTCAAACTTACCTCTCAGTTGACTTGTCCCTCAACCCTACTGTACCTAATAACCTTGCTGTTGTTTACATTTACTCTCAGCTTTCTTCTTTCACACACTTTACCAAACTCAGTCACCAGCTTCTGCAGTCTCTCACCTGAATCAGCCACCAGTGCTGTATCATCAGCGAAGAACAACTGACTTATATATTAAGGTGTGTGCATATCTGTACTGCATGGGGAGGGAGTTTTACATTCATTGGAGCCCCCATCTCTTGCACACTTTCTACTGTCATTCAACTTCTTAAATTTGTTTATGTCTTCAGTCACTGTTTTTTGTTCATCCACCTCTTATACTATAAAAGCTCTTCTTTATGTCTTTTTATTTTAGCAAGTTTTTGCTTAATTTCATGTTATGTCCTGGTTGCTTTCTCCTTATAATCTTTCAAAGAATTGTTTGCTTTGCATGTCAAGAGTCCATTCTAAGAACCTAATGTCTGTGATCAGGTCACCCCTCAGTCTTCTTTACTTCAAGAAGGGTAAATTTAGAGCCTCTGGCCTTTAACTGTAACTAATTTTTTTTTTCAAAGCAGGTTAGATGAGAGAAAGAAGAGGTTAGACAGGAGAATGGATAGTTTGAAATGGAAAAGAATATTGAAGTGCAATGTACTTTTTTGATGCTTTTTGGTGATTATCTGGAAGCATGTTTTTGGTGCCTTATTTTATATACATCAAGCAGACTGGGGATGTGTATATACTTGTGTTGTATCTTTGGTTTTTTGATTCATTAAGCTAAGCTAAACATCATTCATTGTATGCATCGATAGGTGGCTGAAGCACCCCAAGGTCCTATGAGACATCAAGGAAACCAAGGGTTTCCATGTTTTATGGCTCTCTTAATTCTAGTACCATCTTTGTTGCCATCTGCTGGACCTTCTCTATGAGCTCTTTGTACTTCTTTAGGTTTGATGATCAAACACGAGAAGCATATTTAAAGTTTTAGCCTTATTTATGAATACGAACATCTTGCTAAATATTTTGTTATCCATATACTTGAAAGTTATTTCTAATAGTTGAAAGCAGCCAGTTTATCTCTTTAACTGTTCCTCAAGTATGAGTATGTTCCTCAAGTCATTGGTAACAGGTTAGGAATGATGTAAACTCCCAAGTCTTTCTCATGCACAGAATTCTAAGGCCTATTTCTTGCTAGATGATAATCATTGAGGCATTTTTCTTTTTCTCCCAGTCTCATTACTTTATTTTTGCTCAGTGTGAAATGCATCAACCATGTATAGGACCAACTTTGGAATTGTATGAAACCAACATTGAGGTGTTTGGGTCCCTTTGTAAGTTGATGCAATTCTACTTCCCATTCACATTCCTGATAACCTTTTGCAACATTTGCAAACAGTTTCAGGCAAGTCGTTTATGTAGATCAAGAGGAATAGTGGTCTCAGAGCAGAAGTCTGTAACACTCCACAGTTCACCTAGACCATGTGGCGAAAGTTCCTCTGACATGTGTCCTTTTATCTTTTCCAGTGAGATGATCTGTTCATTGAAGGAGTTCATTTTGTTTTGAAGACTTTCTTGCAGTGGCCACCCCCTTGAGGGAGTTCCAGAGGGAACAGGCATCAGAGATACAGATAGACAGATAGAAGGAGTTTTCCCCTTATTCCTGCATGGTGATCCAGCTGCTTAATCAGCTTCTCATGTAGCACAGTCAAATGGTTTGTTGCAATCCAGATGCAAACTATCCATCCAGCCTTCCTTTTTGTCTAAGACAATGAGATAGAAATATAAGAGGTGTGTTGAATTTGACATCCTTTCCTTAAAACTGTGCTGTCTCTCATTTAGGTAATTTCTCCTCTGAAGAAAGCCATCCATTTGCTTTCTAATTATCTTTTTCAGAAACTTACAGACCACACTCATCAGTTTGACCAGTCTGTAGCTCAGTGCCTGTTCATGGTCTCATTTTCTCATAGATAGGTATGGTGATAGCAGCTGTCCAGGGTAGTACCACTGTCCTGACTGTGGAGCATTAAAGTGGTGCCCAGAACCATCATACACTCTCCATGTTAGGATTACTGGTCTTACTTTCTGTCTCATCAAAACAGGACTGCTGGGCTAATCCTGCCACCTTCTCCTTCCAAGCACCATACACCTCACTCACTTTCTTCACATAAGTTCTCTTGCCACCTCTGGCTTCCATTATAAATTTTTCGATATAACCATGTTAGAGTCCAACAAATCCACAGCCCCTAGTCCCCAGCATCATCAGGTGCTAAGAATCTTTGGGTTTCCACCTGACTATCCCGCTGAGAGGGAGGGCTCAGACAGTAACACTGCCAATCCTCCCACGAACTTTCCCTCTCTGATAGACCCTCCACTTTTTCTCTTCACTATTCCAACATTCTTGGTTTCTCTAATAATCTTTCCTCTGTTGAATACCATTTGTCTTGTACCTCCCTGATATCTTACTTTTTTCTGAGACCCAGTTCTCTAATGATGTTCTCACTAGTCCCTTTTTTATATTCAACTATAATCTCCACTCACATTTCCAGTTCAATGGTGGTATTGTGCTTATTCAACATCAACACACCTGTTGCATGCCTCAAGGACCTTGAGTCCCTAAACTGTGATGTTGTGTGGCTCAAGATCTGTCTCCCAACTAGCTCACTTTTCCTCTGTTTCACTTATTGCTTTCCTAACTGCAAATGTTGTATCTTTCTTTGGCTATATAAACTCCTGCCATAAGACTCTGGGGTTCTCTCACCTGCAAGCTGAGATCCTTTACTTAAGAGATTTCAATGTTCACCATAGGGAATGGTTGACTTCCTACCTTATGGACGGTGGGGAATTGAGGCCCTCACATTCTCCATTCTTGGTTATCTAGAGCAAATTATCTCCCACCTTACCCATATTCCTGACTGCTGTGACCACTCTCTTAATATTCTGGGTCTGTTTTTCACTTCTAATTCATCCTGCTGTAACTATACAATCTTCCCCCCCCAAGTTGGTTCATTTGATCGCACTCTCAGAAATGTATCTATTTCAATGGCATCTACCCCTCCAAAGGCCCCTCTAAATGTTAATATTGGCACCTCAACAAAGCCAGCTGTAATAACATACGAAAATTCTTTTCTGACTTTCCTTGGGTAAGTTACTATCTTTGCCAGACACATAGCAGAGGTTATTGTTGCGGGAATGGAAGCCTTTATCCCCTTTTCTTCCAAAACAACCTCCTCTGCCATTCCATGATTCACCCAATCCTGCTTTGAGGCCATTCAGGCAGAGGCTCAGGCTAATCGGGTTTGGAAAATCTCTTCCTCCTTGGACTCCAATTCAGCATTTATAACATCCCATAATCATTGCTGTTATGTTATCCATGAGGCAAAGTGTTCCTTTATACAAAGGAAGTATGATAACCTCTCCTTGTCATCCACTGATAGGTCTCTCTGGTCTTTAGCCAAGGGCATCGCCAACAACTTCTGTAACTTTACATTTCCTACACTTTATCATTTTGACGGTGCTACAGCTATCTCTTCCATTGACAAATCAACTCTGTTTGGCTCCCATTTCTCCTTTAAGCCTATCTTGGATGATTCTAACATTTCTTCTCACACACACTCACACACACACACACACACACACACACACACACACACACACACACACACACACACACATCCAGTGCTCCTCATATTTATCCTATGCCCCTTCTTGTCATCTCTTTTTGGACTGTCCTAAAAGTGCTTCTCTCTCTGGACACAAGCAGGGCTTATGGTCATGATGGCATTCATCCCCATGTACTGAAAAAGTGTGCCTCTATGTTTGCACCTGCGCATGTTTGTGTGTTCTGTTTCTACTTAAAACCAGAATTTTTCCTTCTTCTTGGAAGCATGCTATTGGTACATCCCATCCCTAAGAAGGGTAATTGTCCTAACCCTTCTAACTATCATCCTGTTGCTTTGACATCCACCATTTTCAAAGTTTTTGAATCCCTTCTCTAGTCCCATATAAATGTATATAGACATCTTGAATCTCACTTTCTTTTCTCTGATCACTAACTTGGCTTCTGTACGGTGAGATTCAATGTTGATATTCTTTCCTTCCTTTCTGATGTGTAGTCACCATCCCTAAAGGTTTTGAGGAATCCTATGTAGTTGCTCTTTACATACCAAAGCTTTTGACAAGGTGTGGCATCATGGTCTCATCTCTAAGCTCCCATACTGTGGCTTCCTTCCCTCTCGTTTCTCCCTCTTATCTAGTACTCTCGCTAGCCAATCTATTTCTGAGGTTGTTGATGGATCAGCCTCCACCCCTTTCTCCATCTACAGTGATTTCCTCCTAGGTTCTGCCCTGTCCCCTATACTTTTTTTTTCCTTTTTGCCAGCAATTTTCAGTCTTCTGCAAATACCCAGATGTACTCACATACTCACAACTCAACACTGCATTCCTCCATGTTCCTCATTTCTGCTTCTTCTTCTTTCACTTTATATCCATCTCATCTTGACACAGTTTCTTTAGTAAACTCAGACTTGGACAGGATATCTCATTGGGGTAGGCAAAATCTTGTAAAGTTTAATGACTCCAAGACCCATTTTCTACCTATTTCAGTATCAAAATTTCCTCACAACTTTCATCTCTTCTTTGACAGTTCTGTAATTCTACCCCTTGACTCAATGAACATGCATGTTATTACTGTAACATCCACTCTTTGTTGGAAACCCCATGTCATGGACATAGCCATCTTCTTTTAAGAAATTGATAAGATAAAAACAGTTTTTCTGAACGGTTGCAATGTTTACACAAAGGATTGATCCATCCTTGTACGGAATACTGCTCTCACTTCCGGGGCAGCTCTAGGGGCAGCTCTAATTCTGCATCCTTACTTGACAGAGTTGAGTCAAAGGTGGTCCAACTTATAAAGTCTCCTAGGGTAACTTCAAAACTTGACCTGCTTGTCCTGTGCTGTAGTGTTGGTTTACTTTCCCTCTTCTTTAGGTATTACATTTGTTTTTCTCCTTAGAGCTGGCTATTTGTGTGCCTGCACCTCTAGTTAGACCATGCAATACTCGGCAAGCTGCTGCATCACATGATTACTATGGTGAACGTTAAAATCCCTGGCTTGTGGGTGAGAGCATGTCGAAGCAAGATATAAAATTTGTAGAATTAGGAAAGCAATAGGCAAAACAGAGGGAAGGTATGGGGGTTGGGAGACAGGCCTTGATTGACATAACATCAGAGTTTGGGGACTGAAAGATCTTGAGGCATATAACCTTGTTGATGTTAGAACAAGCACAAGCACCACCTTTGAACCAGAATCATGAGTGGAGATTATACTTGGATATGAAAATGGGACTAATCATAACATCATTAGACAACTGTGTCTCAGAGAGAAGTAAAATGTTAGGAGAGGTACTAGACAAATGGTGTTCAACTGAGGAGAGGTTACTAGAGAGACCATGAATGTTGGTATAGTGAATAGGAAAAGAGGAAGGTCTGAGAGGGAGGGAAAGGTTGTGGGAGAGTATGGTACTACAACACTATCTGAACCCTCCCTCTCTTTAGCAATAGAGGGAGGCTGAAACTCAAAGATTTTGTATTATACTTAATCGCTGTTTCCCACATCAGCGAGGTAGCACCAGGAAACAGACGAAGAAAGGCCCATCCTTTCATAAACACATATATAACATAAATGCCCATATATGCATATATACATACATATACATATACATGCACATACATAGATAATATACATATATACACATGTACATATTCATACTTACTTGCCTTCAACCATTTCTGTTGCTACCCTGCCACACAGGAAACAGCATAACTACCCCTTGCTTCAGCGAGGTAGCACCAGGTAAACAGACAAAAAGGCCACATTCGTTCACACTTAGTCTCTAGCTGTCATGTGTAATGTACCGAAACCACAGCTCCCTATCCACATTCAGGCCCAGATGTTTTACATTCCCTGGTTCAGTCCAATGACAGCACATTGACCCTGGTATACCACATCATTCCAATTCACATTTTTCCTTGCATGCCTCTCACCCTCCTGTATGTTCAGGCCCTGATCACTCAAAATCTTTTTCACTCCATCCTTCCACTTCTGATTTGGTCTCCCTCTTCTTGTTCCCTACACCTCTGACACATATATCCTCTTTGTCAGTCTTTCTTCATTCATTCTCTCCATATGTCCAAACCATTTTAACACACTCTCTTCTCTCTCAACCACACTCTTTACTTCCATACTTCTCTCTTACCCTTTCATTACTCACACGATGAAAACACCTCACACTTCATATTGTCCTCAGACATCTCATTTCCAACACATCCACCCTCCTCCGCACAACCCTCTCTATAGTCCTTGCCACTGCTATTCCTACAAACATACCAATTTTTGTTCTTTGAGATAATTTTCTCTACTTCCAAACATTCCTCATCGCTCCCAGAACCTTTGCCCCCTCCCCCACCCTGTGACTCACTTCCGCTTCCATGGTTCCATTCGCTGCGGAGTTCACTCTCAGATATCCAGAACACTTCACTTCCTCCAGTTTTTCTCTATTCAAACATACATCCCAATTTATTTGTCCCTCAACCCTACTGAACCTAATAATCTTGGTCTTATTCTCATTCACCCTCAGTTTTCCCCTTTCACACACTTTTCCAAACTCAGTCACCAACTTCCATAGTTTCTCACTCGAATCAGCCACTAGTGCAGTATCATCGGAGCACAACAACTGACTCACTTTCCAGGCCCTCTCATCCCCCACCGACTGCATACTTGCCCCCTCCATAAACAAATGAAACAACCATGGGGATATCACACAGCCCTGTTGCAGACTGATATTTATTGGGAACCAATCGCTCTTCTCTCTTCCAACTTGTACACATGTTTTAAGTCCTTGGTAAAGCTTTCCACTGCCTCTAGCAACTGACTTCCCACAACATATAATCTTAAGACCTTGCACGAAGCATCCCTGTCAACTCTGTCATATGCCTTCTCCAGATCCATAAATGCTACATTCAGATCCATCTGTTCTTCTAAGTATTTCTCACATACATTCTTCAAAGCAAACACCTGATCCACACATCCTCAACCACTTCTGAAACCACTTTGCTCTTCCCCAATATAATGCTCTGTACATGCTTTCACTCTCTCAATCAATACCCTTCCATATAACTTCCTAGGAATACTCAACAAACTTATGCCTCTGTAATTTGAATACTCACCTTTATCCCCTTTACCTTTGTACGGTGGCACTATGCATGCATTCCGCCAATCGTCAGGCACTTCACCATGATCCATACATACATTGAATGTCCTTACCAACCAGTCAAGAACAGTCACCCCCTTTTTTTTAATAGATTCTACTGTAGTACCATCCAAACCACTGTGCTCTTCCCCAATCTAATGCTCTGTACATGCTTTCACTCTCTCAATCAATACCCTTCCATATAACTTCCTAGGAATACTCAACAAACTTATGTCTCTGTAATTTGAACACTCATCTTTATCCCCTTTACTTTTGTACAGTGGCACTGTGCATTCATTCTGCCAATCATCAGGCACTTCACCATGATCCATATATACAATGAATATCCTTACCAACCAGTCAAGAACACAATCACCCCCTTTTTTTGATAAATTCTACTGCAGTACCATCCAAACCCTCCACCTTGTCAGATTTCATCTTCCCCTAAGCATTTACTATCTCTTCTCTCTTAACCAAACCAATCTTCCTGACCCCTCTCACTTCGCACACCACCCAAATGAAAATACCCTGCATCTGCCATTCTGTCTTCAAACACATTAAGCAAACCTTCAAAATACTCACCCCCATCGCCTTCTCACTTCTTCACTATCTGTTATTACCTCCCCACTTTCCCCCTTCACTGATGTTCCCATTTGTTCTCTTGTCTTATGTCCGTTATTTACCTCCTTCCAAACATCTATTTATTCCCCCTAAAGTATAGTGATACTCTCACCCCAACTCTCATTTGCCCTCTTTTTCAACCCTTGCACCTTTTTCTTGACCTCTTGCCACTTTCTTTTATACATCTCCCAGTCACCTTACAACCCTTTCTAATCTGCCCACCTCCCACCTTTCTCATGCCACATGCATCTTTTTTGTGCAAGCCATCACTGCTTCCCTAAATGCATCCCAATCCTCACCCACTCCCCCTCACATCATTTGCTCTCACCTTTTGCCTTTCTCCACCCAATCTCTCCTGGTACTTCCTCACACAAGTCTCATTTTCAGGCTCACTTACCACTCTCTTCTCCCAATATTCTCTCCCCTATATATATATATATATATATATATATATATATATATATATATATATATATATATATATATATATATATACATATATATAGAAAAGCAAATGGATTTGTATGTAGCATTTATGGATCTGGAGAAGGCATATGATAGAGTTGATAGAGATGCTCTGTGGAAGGTATTAAGAATATATGGTGTGGGAGGCAAGTTGTTAGAAGCAGTGAAAAGTTTTTATCGAGGATGTAAGGCATGTGTACGTGTAGGAAGAGAGGAAAGTGATTGGTTCTCAGTGAATGTAGGTTTGCGGCAGGGGTGTGTGATGTCTCCATGGTTGTTTAATTTGTTTATGGATGGGGTTGTTAGGGAGGTGAATGCAAGAGTTTTGGAAAGAGGGGCAAGTATGAAGTCTGTTGGGGATGAGAGAGCCTGGGAAGTGAGTCAGTTGTTGTTCGCTGATGATACAGCGCTGGTGGCTGATTCATGTGAGAAACTGCAGAAGCTGGTGACTGAGTTTGGTAAAGTGTGTGAAAGAAGAAAGTTAAGAGTAAATGTGAATAAGAGCAAGGTTATTAGGTACAGTAGGGTTGAGGGTCAATTCAATTGGGAGGTGAGTTTGAATGGAGAAAAGCTGGAGGAAGTGAAGTGTTTTAGATATCTGGGAGTGGATCTGGCAGCGGGTGGAACCATGGAAGCGGAAGTGGATCATAGGGTGAGGGAGGGGGCGAAAATTCTGGGAGCCTTGAAGAATGTGTGGAAGTCGAGAACATTATCTCGGAAAGCAAAAATGGGTATGTTTGAAGGAATAGTGGTTCCAACAATGTTGTATGGTTGCGAGGCGTGGGCTATGGATAGAGTTGTGCGCAGGAGGATGGATGTGCTGGAAATGAGATGTTTGAGGACAATGTGTGGTGTGAGGTGGTTTGATCGAGTAAGTAACGTAAGGGTAAGAGAGATGTGTGGAAATAAAAAGAGCGTGGTTGAGAGAGCAGAAGAGGGTGTTTTGAAATGGTTTGGTCACATGGAGAGAATGAGTGAGGAAAGATTGACCAAGAGGATATATGTGTCGGAGGTGGAGGGAACGAGGAGAAGAGGGAGACCAAATTGGAGGTGGAAAGATGGAGTGAAAAAGATTTTGTGTGATCGGGGCCTGAACATGCAGGAGGGTGAAAGGAGGGCAAGGAATAGAGTGAATTGGAGCGATGTGGTATACCGGGGTTGACGTGCTGTCAGTGGATTGAAGCAAGGCATGTGAAGCGTCTGGGGTAAACCATGGAAAGCTGTGTAGGTATGTATATTTGCGTGTGTGGACGTATGTATATACATGTGTATGGGGGGGGTTGGGCCATTTCTTTCGTCTGTTTCCTTGCGCTACCTCGCAAACGCGGGAGACAGCGACAAAGTATAATAAATAAATATAAATAATATATATATATATTATCCCTGGGGATAGGGGACTAAGAATACTTCCCACGTATTCCCTGCGTGTCGTAGAAGGCGACTAAAAGGGGAGGGAGCGGGGGGCTGGAAATCCTCCCCTCTCGTTTTTTTTTTTTTTTAATTTTCCAAAAGAAGGAACAGAGGGGGCCAGGTGAGGATATTCCAAAAAAGGCCCAGTCCTCTGTTCTTAACGCTACCTCGCCAATGCGGGAAATGGCAAATAGTTTAAAAGAAAGAAAAGAAAATATATATATATATATATATATATATATATATATATATATATATATATATATATATATATATATATATATATACACATATATATATATCATTTTCTTTTCTTTCATACTATTTGCCACTTCCCGCGTTAGCAAGGTAGCGTTAAGAACAGAGGACTGGGCCTTTTAGGGAATATCCTCACCTGGCCCCCTTCTCTATTCCTTCTTTGGAAAAAAAAAAAAAAAAAAAAAAAAACCGAGGGGAGGATTTCCAGCCCCCCACTCCCTTCCCTTTTAGTTGCCTTCTCCGACACGCAGGGAATATCTGGGAAGTATTCTTTCTCCCCTATCCCCAGGGATAGTGAGGTGATAACAAGTAGTGGTGATGTGAGAAGGAGATGGAGTGAGTATTTTGAAGGTTTGTTGAATGTGTTTGATGATAGAGTGGCAGATATAGGGTGTTTTGATCGAGGTGGTGTGCAAAGTGAGAGGGTTAGGGAAAACGATTTGGTAAACAGAGAAGAGGTAGTGAAAGCTTTGCGGAAGATGAAAGCCGGCAAGGCAGCAGGTTTGGATGGTATTGCAGTGGAATTTATTAAAAAAGGGGGTGACTGTATTGTTGACTGGTTGGTAAGGATATTTAATGTATGTATGACTCATGGTGAGGTGCCTGAGGATTGGCGGAATGCGTGCATAGTGCCATTGTACAAAGGCAAAGGGGATAAGAGTGAGTGCTCAAATTACAGAGGTATAAGTTTGTTGAGTATTCCTGGTAAATTATATGGGAGGGTATTGATTGAGAGGGTGAAGGCATGTACAGAGCATCAGATTGGGGAAGAGCAGTGTGGTTTCAGAAGTGGTAGAGGATGTGTGGATCAGGTGTTTGCTTTGAAGAATGTATGTGAGAAATACTTAGAAAAGCAAATGGATTTGTATGTAGCATTTATGGATCTGGAGAAGGCATATGATAGAGTTGATAGAGATGCTCTGTGGAAGGTATTAAGAATATATGGTGTGGGAGGAAAGTTGTCAGAAGCAGTGAAAAGTTTTTATTGAGGATGTAAGGCATGTGTACGTGTAGGAAGAAAGGAAAGTGATTGGTTCTCAGTGAATGTAGGTTTGCGGCAGGGGTGTGTGATGTCTCCATGGTTGTTTAATTTGTTTATGGATGGGGTTGTTAGGGAGGTGAATGCAAGAGTTTTGGAAAGAGGGGCAAGTATGAAGTCTGTTGTGGATGAGAGAGCTTGGGAAGTGAGTCAGTTGTTGTTCGCTGATGATACAGCGCTGGTGGCTGATTCATGTGAGAAACTGCAGAAGCTGGTGACTGAGTTTGGTAAAGTGTGTGGAAGAAGAAAGTTAAGAGTAAATGTGAATAAGAGCAAGGTTATTAGGTACAGTAGGGTTGAGGGTCAAGTCAATTGGGAGGTGAGTTTGAATGGAGAAAAACTGGAGGAAGTGAAGTGTTTTAGATATCTAGGAGTGGATCTGGCAGCGGATGGAACCATGGAAGCGGAAGTGGATCATAGGGTGGGGGAGGGGGCGAAAATTCTGGGGCCTTGAAGAATGTGTGGAAGTCGAGAACATTATCTCGGAAAGCAAAAATGGGTATGTTTGAAGGAATAGTGGTTCCAACAATGTTGTATGGTTGCGAGGCGTGGGCTATGGATAGAGTTGTGCGCAGGAGGATGGATGTGCTGGAAATGAGATGTTTGAGGACAATGTGTGGTGTGAGGTGGTTTGATCGAGTGAGTAACGTAAGGGTAAGAGAGATGTGTGGAAATAAAAAGAGCGTGGTTGAGAGAGCAGAAGAGGGTGTTTTGAAGTGGTTTGGGCACATGGAGACAATGAGTGAGGAAAGATTGACCAAGAGGATATATGTGTCGGAGGTGGAGGGAACGAGGAGAAGAGGGAGACCAAATTCGAGGTGGAAAGATGGAGTGAAAAAGATTTTGTGTGATCGGGGCCTGAACATGCAGGAGGGTGAAAGGAGGGCAAGGAATAGAGTGAATTGGAGCGATGTGGTATACCGGGGTTGACGTGCTGTCAGTGGATTGAATCAAGGCATGTGAAGTGTCTGGGGTAAACCATGGAAAGCCTGTGTAGGTATGTATATTTGCGTGTGTGGACGTATGTATATACATGTGTATGGGGCGGGGTTGGGCCATTTCTTTCGTCTGTTTCCTTGCGCTACCTTGCAAACGCGGGAGACAGCGACAAAGTATAATAAAAAAAAATAAAAATAAAAATATATATATATATATATATATATATATATATATATATATATATATATATATATATATATACACACACACACAGACATACACATATATACATGTACATGTTCATACTTGTTGCCTTCATCCATTCCCGTCACCACCGTGCCACACATGAAACAGCATCCCCCTCAGCGAGGCAGCGCAAGGAAAAGACAAAAAGGCCACATTCGTTCATACTCAGTCTCTAGCTGTCATGTGTAACGTACCAAAACCACAGCTCCCTTTCCACGTCCAGGCCCCACAAAACTTTCTATGGTTTACCCCAGACACTTCACATGCCCTGGTTCAATTCAGTAACAGCATGTCCACCTTGGTGTACAACATCGTTCCAATCCACTCCATTCTTTGCATGCCTTTCATCCTCCTGTATGTTCAGGCCCTGATCACTCAAAATCTTTTTCACTCCACCCTTCAACTTCCAATGCGTACATATGTATACATATACTATACATATACATATCAACATATATACATATACATATGCATACATAGACATGTACATATATACACATGTGCTTATTCATACTTGCTTGCCTTCATCCATTCCCGGCACCACCCTGCTCCACAGGAAAAAGCATTGTTGTCCCCCACTTCAGCGAGGTAGTGCCAGGAAAACAGACAAAAAGGGCCACATTTGTTCATACTCAGTATCTAGCTGTCACGTGTGATGCACTAAAACCCCAGCTCCCTATCCACATCCAGGCCCTACAGACCTTTCCATCGTTTACTCCACATATTTCACATATCCTGGTTCGGTCCACTGACAACACATTGAACCCGGTATCCAACATCATTCCAATTCACTTGCATGCCTCTCACCCTCCTGTATATTCAGGTCTTGATCACTCAAAATATTTTTGACTCCATCCTTCCACCTCCAATTTGGTCTCCTGCTTCTCCTTGTTCCCTCCACCTCAGATACATATATCCTCTTTCTCAACCTTTCCTCACTCATTCTCTCCATATATCCAAACCATTTCAACACACCCTCTTCTGCTCTCTCAACCACACTCATTTTAATACCACACATCTCTCTTACCCTTTCATTACCTACTCGATCAAACCACCTCATACCACATGTTGTCCTTAAACATTTCATTTCCAACACATCACCCTCATCAGTACAACCCTATCTATAGCCCAGGCCTTGCAACCATACAACATTGTTAGAACTACTATTCTTTCAAACATACCCATTTATGCTCTCTGAGAAAACATTCTCTCTTTCTACACATTCTTCAACGCTTCCAGAACCTTTACCCCCTCCCCTAACCTGTGACTCACTTCTGCTTCCATGGTTCCATTCACTGCTAAGTCCAATCCCAGATATCTAAGACACTTCACTTCCTTCAACCTTTCTCCATTCAAACTTACATCTTAATTAACTTGTCCCTCAACCCTTCTGAACCTAATAACTTTGCTCTTATTCACATTTACTCTCAACTTTCTCCTTTCACACACTTTTCCAAAATCAGTCACCAACTTCTGCAGTCTCAGACTTCAATCAGCCACTAGTGCTGTATCATTGGCAAACAGCAACTGACTTACTTCCCACGACGTCTCATCCCTAACAGACTGCATACTCACCCCTCTCTCCAAAACTCTTGCATGTACCTCCCTAAACAGTACATCCATAACTAAATTAAACAACCAAGGAGACATCACACACCCTTGCTGCAGACCAACCGTCACTCTCCTCTCTTCCTACTCATACACATGCCTTACATCCCTGACAAAAACTTTCCACTGCTTCTAACAGTGGGGGGTAGCGATGCTATTTCCTGAGTGGCAGGGTAGCGACAGGAATGGATGAAGGCCTGTGTGAGGAAGTACCAGGAGAGACTGAGTACAGAATGGAAAAAGGTGAGAACAATGGAAATAAGGGGAGTGGGGGAGGAATGGGATGTATTTAGGGAATCAGTGATGGATTGCGCAAAAGATGCTTGTGGCATGAGAAGAGTGGGAGGTGGGTTGATTAGAAAAGGGTAGTGAGTGGTGGGATGAAGAAGTAAGAGTATTAGTGAAAGAGAAGAGAGAGGCATTTTGGACGATTTTTGCAGGGAAAAAATGCAATTGAGTGGGAGATGTATAAAAGAAAGAGACAGGAGGTCAAGAGAAAGGTGCAAGAGGTGAAAAAAAGGGCAAATGAGAGTTGGGGTGAGAGAGTATCATTAAATTTTAGGGAGAATAAAAAGATGTTCTGGAAGGAGGTAAATAAAGTGCGTAAGACAAGGGAGCAAATGGGAACTTCAGTGAAGGGCGCAAATGGGGAGGTGATAACAAGTAGTGGTGATGTGAGAAGGAGATGGAGTGAGTATTTTGAAGGTTTGTTGAATGTGTTTGATGATAGAGTGGCAGATATAGGGTGTTTTGGTCGAGGTGGTGTGCAAAGTGAGAGGGTTAGGGAAAATGATTTGGTAAACAGAGAAGAGGTAGTGAAAGCTTTGCGGAAGATGAAAGCCGGCAAGGCAGCAGGTTTGGATGGTATTGCAGTGGAATTTATTAAAAAAGGGGGTGACTGTATTGTTGACTGGTTGGTAAGGTTATTTAATGTATGTATGAGTCATGGTGAGGTGCCTGAGGATTGGCGGAATGCGTGCATAGTGCCATTGTACAAAGGCAAAGGGGATAAGAGTGAGTGCTCAAATTACAGAGGTATAAGTTTGTTGAGTATTCCTGGTAAATTATATGGGAGGGTATTGATTGAGAGGGTGAAGGCATGTACAGAGCATCAGATTGGGGAAGAGCAGTGTGGTTTCAGAAGTGGTAGAGGATGTGTGGATCAGGTGTTTGCTTTGAAGAATGTATGTGAGAAATACTTAGAAAAGCAAATGGATTTGTATGTAGCATTTATGGATCTGGAGAAGGCATATGATAGAGTTGATAGAGATGCTCTGTGGAAGGTATTAAGAATATATGGTGTGGGAGGCAAGTTGTTAGAAGCAGTGAAAAGTTTTTATCGAGGATGTAAGGCATGTGTACGTGTAGGAAGAGAGGAAAGTGATTGGTTCTCAGTGAATGTAGGTTTGCGGCAGGGGTGTGTGATGTCTCCATGGTTGTTTAATTTGTTTATGGATGGGGTTGTTAGGGAGGTGAATGCAAGAGTTTTGGAAAGAGGGGCAAGTATGAAGTCTGTTGGGGATGAGAGAGCCTGGGAAGTGAGTCAGTTGTTGTTCGCTGATGATACAGCGCTGGTGGCTGATTCATGTGAGAAACTGCAGAAGCTGGTGACTGAGTTTGGTAAAGTGTGTGAAAGAAGAAAGTTAAGAGTAAATGTGAATAAGAGCAAGGTTATTAGGTACAGTAGGGTTGAGGGTCAATTCAATTGGGAGGTGAGTTTGAATGGAGAAAAGCTGGAGGAAGTGAAGTGTTTTAGATATCTGGGAGTGGATCTGGCAGCGGGTGGAACCATGGAAGCGGAAGTGGATCATAGGGTGAGGGAGGGGGCGAAAATTCTGGGAGCCTTGAAGAATGTGTGGAAGTCGAGAACATTATCTCGGAAAGCAAAAATGGGTATGTTTGAAGGAATAGTGGTTCCAACAATGTTGTATGGTTGCGAGGCGTGGGCTATGGATAGAATTGTGCGCAGGAGGATGGATGTGCTGGAAATGAGATGTTTGAGGACAATGTGTGGTGTGAGGTGGTTTGATCGAGTAAGTAACGTAAGGGTAAGAGAGATGTGTGGAAATAAAAAGAGCGTGGTTGAGAGAGCAGAAGAGGGTGTTTTGAAATGGTTTGGTCACATGGAGAGAATGAGTGAGGAAAGATTGACCAAGAGGATATATGTGTCGGAGGTGGAGGGAACGAGGAGAAGAGGGAGACCAAATTGGAGGTGGAAAGATGGAGTGAAAAAGATTTTGTGTGATTGGGGCCTGAACATGCAGGAGGGTGAAAGGAGGGCAAAGAATAGAGTGAATTGGAGCGATGTGGTATACCGGGGTTGACGTGCTGTCAGTGGATTGAATCAAGGCATGTGTATGGGGGTGGGTTTTGCCATTTCTTTCGTCTGTTTCCTTGCGCTACCTCACAAACGCGGGAGACAGCGACAAAGCAAAAAAAAAAAAATATATATATATATATATAGGTACAGTAGGGTTGAGGGTCAAGTCAATTGGGAGGTGAGTTTGAATGGAGAAAAACTGGAGGAAGTGAAGTGTTTTAGATATCTGGGAGTGGATCTGTCAGCAGATGGAACCATGGAAGCGGAAGTGGATCATAGGGTGGGGGAGGGGGCGAAAATTTTGGGAGCCTTGAAAAATGTGTGGAAGTCGAGAACATTATCTCGGAAAGCAAAAATGGGTATGTTTGAGGGAATAGTGGTTCCAACAATGTTGTATGGTTGCGAGGCGTGGGCTATGGATAGAGATGTGCGCAGGAGGATGGATGTGCTGGAAATGAGATGTTTGAGGACAATGTGTGGTGTGAGGTGGTTTGATCGAGTAAGTAACGTAAGGGTAAGAGAGATGTGTGGAAATAAAAAGAGCGTGGTTGAGAGAGCAGAAGAGGGTGTTTTGAAATGGTTTGGGCACATGGAGAGAATGAGTGAGGAGAGATTGACCAAGAGGATATATGTGTCGGAGGTGGAGGGAACGAGGAGAAGAGGGAGACCAAATTGGAGGTGGAAAGATGGAGTGAAAAAGATTTTGTGTGATCGGGGCCTGAACATGCAGGAGGGTGAAAGGAGGGCAAGAAATAGAGTGAATTGGAGTCATGTGGTATACAGGGGTTGACGTGCTGTCAGTGGATTGAAGCAAGGCATGTGAAGCGTCTGGGGTAAACCATGGAAAGCTGTGTAGGTATGTATATTTGCGTGTGTGGACGTGTGTATGTACATGTGTATGGGGGGGGGGTTGGGCCATTTCTTTCGTCTGTTTCCTTGCGCTACCTCGCAAACGCGAGAGACAGCGACAAAGTATAAAAAAAAAAAAAAAAAAAAAAAAAAAAATATATATATATATATATATATATATATATATATATATATATATATATATATATATATATATATATATATATACACATATATATATATCATTTTCTTTTCTTTCATACTATTTGCCACTTCCCGCGTTAGCAAGGTAGCGTTAAGAACAGAGGACTGGGCCTTTTAGGGATTATCCTCACCTGGCACCCTTCTCTATTCCTTCTTTGGAAAAAAAAACAAAAAAACGAGGGGAGGATTTCCAGCCCCCCACTCCCTTCCCTTTTAGTTGCCTTCTCCGACACGCAGGGAATATGTGGGAAGTATTCTTTCTCCCCTATCCCCAGGGATAGTGAGGTGATAACAAGTAGTGGTGATGTGAGAAGGAGATGGAGTGAGTATTTTGAAGGTTTGTTGAATGTGTTTGATGATAGAGTGGCAGATATAGGGTGTTTTGATCGAGGTGGTGTGCAAAGTGAGAGGGTTAGGGAAAACGATTTGGTAAACAGAGAAGAGGTAGTGAAAGCTTTGCGGAAGATGAAAGCCGGCAAGGCAGCAGGTTTGGATGGTATTGCAGTGGAATTTATTAAAAAAGGGGGTGACTGTATTGTTGACTGGTTGGTAAGGATATTTAATGTATGTATGACTCATGGTGAGGTGCCTGAGGATTGGCGGAATGCGTGCATAGTGCCATTGTACAAAGGCAAAGGGGATAAGAGTGAGTGCTCAAATTACAGAGGTATAAGTTTGTTGAGTATTCCTGGTAAATTATATGGGAGGGTATTGATTGAGAGGGTGAAGGCATGTACAGAGCATCAGATTGGGGAAGAGCAGTGTGGTTTCAGAAGTGGTAGAGGATGTGTGGATCAGGTGTTTGCTTTGAAGAATGTATGTGAGAAATACTTAGAAAAGCAAATGGATTTGTATGTAGCATTTATGGATCTGGAGAAGGCATATGATAGAGTTGATAGAGATGCTCTGTGGAAGGTATTAAGAATATATGGTGTGGGAGGAAAGTTGTCAGAAGCAGTGAAAAGTTTTTATTGAGGATGTAAGGCATGTGTACGTGTAGGAAGAAAGGAAAGTGATTGGTTCTCAGTGAATGTAGGTTTGCGGCAGGGGTGTGTGATGTCTCCATGGTTGTTTAATTTGTTTATGGATGGGGTTGTTAGGGAGGTGAATGCAAGAGTTTT
This sequence comes from Panulirus ornatus, assembly GCF_036320965.1. NCBI lineage: Eukaryota > Metazoa > Arthropoda > Malacostraca > Decapoda > Palinuridae > Panulirus > Panulirus ornatus. The sequence goes on from NC_092240.1 coordinate 18,201,264, forward strand.
GGAAAGAGGGGCAAGTATGAAGTCTGTTGTGGATGAGAGAGCTTGGGAAGTGAGTCAGTTGTTGTTCGCTGATGATACAGCGCTGGTGGCTGATTCATGTGAGAAACTGCAGAAGCTGGTGACTGAGTTTGGTAAAGTGTGTGGAAGAAGAAAGTTAAGAGTAAATGTGAATAAGAGCAAGGTTATTAGGTACAGTAGGGTTGAGGGTCAAGTCAATTGGGAGGTGAGTTTGAATGGAGAAAAACTGGAGGAAGTGAAGTGTTTTAGATATCTAGGAGTGGATCTGGCAGCGGATGGAACCATGGAAGCGGAAGTGGATCATAGGGTGGGGGAGGGGGCGAAAATTCTGGGGGCCTTGAAGAATGTGTGGAAGTCGAGAACATTATCTCGGAAAGCAAAAATGGGTATGTTTGAAGGAATAGTGGTTCCAACAATGTTGTATGGTTGCGAGGCGTGGGCTATGGATAGAGTTGTGCGCAGGAGGATGGATGTGCTGGAAATGAGATGTTTGAGGACAATGTGTGGTGTGAGGTGGTTTGATCGAGTGAGTAACGTAAGGGTAAGAGAGATGTGTGGAAATAAAAAGAGCGTGGTTGAGAGAGCAGAAGAGGGTGTTTTGAAGTGGTTTGGGCACATGGAGACAATGAGTGAGGAAAGATTGACCAAGAGGATATATGTGTCGGAGGTGGAGGGAACGAGGAGAAGAGGGAGACCAAATTCGAGGTGGAAAGATGGAGTGAAAAAGATTTTGTGTGATCGGGGCCTGAACATGCAGGAGGGTGAAAGGAGGGCAAGGAATAGAGTGAATTGGAGCGATGTGGTATACCGGGGTTGACGTGCTGTCAGTGGATTGAATCAAGGCATGTGAAGTGTCTGGGGTAAACCATGGAAAGCCGTGTAGGTATGTATATTTGCGTGTGTGGACGTATGTATATACATGTGTATGGGGCGGGGTTGGGCCATTTCTTTCGTCTGTTTCCTTGCGCTACCTTGCAAACGCGGGAGACAGCGACAAAGTATAATAAAAAAAAATAAAAATAAAAATATATATATATATATATATATATATATATATATATATATATATATATATATATATATATACACACACACACAGACATACACATATATACATGTACATGTTCATACTTGTTGCCTTCATCCATTCCCGTCACCACCGTGCCACACATGAAACAGCATCCCCCTCAGCGAGGCAGCGCAAGGAAAAGACAAAAAGGCCACATTCGTTCATACTCAGTCTCTAGCTGTCATGTGTAACGTACCAAAACCACAGCTCCCTTTCCACGTCCAGGCCCCACAAAACTTTCTATGGTTTACCCCAGACACTTCACATGCCCTGGTTCAATTCAGTAACAGCATGTCCACCTTGGTGTACAACATCGTTCCAATCCACTCCATTCTTTGCATGCCTTTCATCCTCCTGTATGTTCAGGCCCTGATCACTCAAAATCTTTTTCACTCCACCCTTCAACTTCCAATGCGTACATATGTATACATATACTATACATATACATATCAACATATATACATATACATATGCATACATAGACATGTACATATATACACATGTGCTTATTCATACTTGCTTGCCTTCATCCATTCCCGGCACCACCCTGCTCCACAGGAAAAAGCATTGTTGTCCCCCACTTCAGCGAGGTAGTGCCAGGAAAACAGACAAAAAGGGCCACATTTGTTCATACTCAGTATCTAGCTGTCACGTGTGATGCACTAAAACCCCAGCTCCCTATCCACATCCAGGCCCTACAGACCTTTCCATCGTTTACTCCACATATTTCACATATCCTGGTTCGGTCCACTGACAACACATTGAACCCGGTATCCAACATCATTCCAATTCACTTGCATGCCTCTCACCCTCCTGTATATTCAGGTCTTGATCACTCAAAATATTTTTGACTCCATCCTTCCACCTCCAATTTGGTCTCCTGCTTCTCCTTGTTCCCTCCACCTCAGATACATATATCCTCTTTCTCAACCTTTCCTCACTCATTCTCTCCATATATCCAAACCATTTCAACACACCCTCTTCTGCTCTCTCAACCACACTCATTTTAATACCACACATCTCTCTTACCCTTTCATTACCTACTCGATCAAACCACCTCATACCACATGTTGTCCTTAAACATTTCATTTCCAACACATCACCCTCATCAGTACAACCCTATCTATAGCCCAGGCCTTGCAACCATACAACATTGTTAGAACTACTATTCTTTCAAACATACCCATTTATGCTCTCTGAGAAAACATTCTCTCTTTCTACACATTCTTCAACGCTTCCAGAACCTTTACCCCCTCCCCTAACCTGTGACTCACTTCTGCTTCCATGGTTCCATTCACTGCTAAGTCCAATCCCAGATATCTAAGACACTTCACTTCCTTCAACCTTTCTCCATTCAAACTTACATCTTAATTAACTTGTCCCTCAACCCTTCTGAACCTAATAACTTTGCTCTTATTCACATTTACTCTCAACTTTCTCCTTTCACACACTTTTCCAAAATCAGTCACCAACTTCTGCAGTCTCAGACTTCAATCAGCCACTAGTGCTGTATCATTGGCAAACAGCAACTGACTTACTTCCCACGACGTCTCATCCCTAACAGACTGCATACTCACCCCTCTCTCCAAAACTCTTGCATGTACCTCCCTAAACAGTACATCCATAACTAAATTAAACAACCAAGGAGACATCACACACCCTTGCTGCAGACCAACCGTCACTCTCCTCTCTTCCTACTCATACACATGCCTTACATCCCTGACAAAAACTTTCCACTGCTTCTAACAGTGGGGGGTAGCGATGCTATTTCCTGAGTGGCAGGGTAGCGACAGGAATGGATGAAGGCCTGTGTGAGGAAGTACCAGGAGAGACTGAGTACAGAATGGAAAAAGGTGAGAACAATGGAAATAAGGGGAGTGGGGGAGGAATGGGATGTATTTAGGGAATCAGTGATGGATTGCGCAAAAGATGCTTGTGGCATGAGAAGAGTGGGAGGTGGGTTGATTAGAAAAGGTAGTGAGTGGTGGGATGAAGAAGTAAGAGTATTAGTGAAAGAGAAGAGAGAGGCATTTTGACGATTTTTGCAGGGAAAAAATGCAATTGAGTGGGAGATGTATAAAAGAAAGAGACAGGAGGTCAAGAGAAAGGTGCAAGAGGTGAAAAAAAGGGCAAATGAGAGTTGGGGTGAGAGAGTATCATTAAATTTTAGGGAGAATAAAAAGATGTTCTGGAAGGAGGTAAATAAAGTGCGTAAGACAAGGGAGCAAATGGGAACTTCAGTGAAGGGCGCAAATGGGGAGGTGATAACAAGTAGTGGTGATGTGAGAAGGAGATGGAGTGAGTATTTTGAAGGTTTGTTGAATGTGTTTGATGATAGAGTGGCAGATATAGGGTGTTTTGGTCGAGGTGGTGTGCAAAGTGAGAGGGTTAGGGAAAATGATTTGGTAAACAGAGAAGAGGTAGTGAAAGCTTTGCGGAAGATGAAAGCCGGCAAGGCAGCAGGTTTGGATGGTATTGCAGTGGAATTTATTAAAAAAGGGGGTGACTGTATTGTTGACTGGTTGGTAAGGTTATTTAATGTATGTATGAGTCATGGTGAGGTGCCTGAGGATTGGCGGAATGCGTGCATAGTGCCATTGTACAAAGGCAAAGGGGATAAGAGTGAGTGCTCAAATTACAGAGGTATAAGTTTGTTGAGTATTCCTGGTAAATTATATGGGAGGGTATTGATTGAGAGGGTGAAGGCATGTACAGAGCATCAGATTGGGGAAGAGCAGTGTGGTTTCAGAAGTGGTAGAGGATGTGTGGATCAGGTGTTTGCTTTGAAGAATGTATGTGAGAAATACTTAGAAAAGCAAATGGATTTGTATGTAGCATTTATGGATCTGGAGAAGGCATATGATAGAGTTGATAGAGATGCTCTGTGGAAGGTATTAAGAATATATGGTGTGGGAGGAAAGTTGTTAGAAGCAGTGAAAAGTTTTTATCGAGGATGTAAGGCATGTGTAAGTGTAGGAAGAGAGGAAAGTGATTGGTTCTCAGTGAATGTAGGTTTGCAGCAGGGGTGTGTGATGTCTCCATGGTTGTTTAATTTGTTTATGGATGGGGTTGTTAGGGAGGTGAATGCAAGAGTTTTGGAAAGAGGGGCAAGTATGAAGTCTGTTGGGGCTGAGAGAGCTTGGGAAGTGAGTCAGTTGTTGTTTGCTGATGATACAGCGCTGGTGGCTGATTCATGTGAGAAACTGCAGAAGCTGGTGACTGAGTTTGGTAAAGTGTGTGAAAGAAGAAAGTTAAGAGTAAATGTGAATAAGAGCAAGGTTATTAGGTACAGTAGGGTTGAGGGTCAAGTCAATTGGGAGGTGAGTTTGAATGGAGAAAAACTGGAGGAAGTGAAGTGTTTTAGATATCTGGGAGTGGATCTGGCAGCGGATGGAACCATGGAAGCAGAAGTGGATCATAGGGTGGGGGAGGGGGCGAAAATTCTGGGAGCCTTGAAGAATGTGTGGAAGTCGAGAACATTATCTCGGAAAGCAAAAATGGGTATGTTTGAAGGAATAGTGGTTCCAACAATGTTGTATATATATATATATATATATATATATATATATATATATATATATATATATATATATATATATGTATATATATATATATTTTTTTTTTTGCTTTGTCGCTGTCTCCCGCGTTTGCGAGGTAGCGCAAGGAAACAGACGAAAGAAATGGCCCAACACACCCCCATACACATGTATATGCATACGTCTACACACGCAAATATACATACCTTCACAGCTTTCCATGGTTTACCCCAGACGCTTCACATGCCCTGATTCAATCCACTGACAGCACGTCAACCCCAGTATACCACATCGATCCAATTCACTCTATTCCTTTCCCTCCTTTCACCCTCCTGCATGTTCAGGCCCCGATCACACAAAATCTTTTTCACTCCATCTTTCCATCTCCAATTTGGTCTCCCACTTCTCGTTCCCTCCACCTCCAACACATATATCCTCTTGGTCAGTCTTTCCTCACTCATTCTCTCCATGTGCCCAAACCATTTCAAAACACCCTCTTCTGCTCTCTCAACCACACTCTTTTTATTTCCACACATCTCTCTTACCCTTACGTTACTTACTCGATCAAACCACCTCACACCACACATTGTCCTCAAACATCTCATTTCCAGCACATCTATCCTCCTGCGCACAACTCTATCCATAGCCCACGCCTCGCAACCATACAGCATTGTTGGAACCACTATTCCTTCAAACATACCCATTTTTGCTTTCCGAGATAATGTTCTCGACTTCCACACATTCTTCTAGGCTCCCAGGATTTTCGCCCCCTCCCCCACCCTATGATCCACTTCCGCTTCCATGGTATCATCCGCTGCCAGATCCACTCCCAGATATCTAAAACACTTTACTTCCTCCAGTTTTTCTCCATTCAAACTTACCTCCCAATTGACTTGACCCTCAACCCTACTGTACCTAATAACCTTGCTCTTATTCACATTTACTCTTAACTTTCTTCTTCCACACACTTTATGTATGTATGTATATGTGGAAATGTGTAGGTATGTATAAGTGTGTGTAGGTGTTTATGTATATATGTGTGTATGTGAATGGTTTGGGCCATTCTTTCATCTGTTTCCTTGCACTACCTCGCTAATGCGGGAGATGGCAGCTAGGTATGATAAAAATATAATAAATGCATGCACGTGTATGGGCAGTTATATGTGTATGTGAGTGGATGGGCCATTCTTAGTCTGTTTCCTGGCACTACCTCGCTGATGCGGGAAACGGCGATCAAGTGTTGTAGATATTTATGAGTATAATACAAATAGATATTGAATGACTCTATATACGGTCTTACTTTATTAAAGTAGTTGAATGATACAAATAGATTAAAGGGGACCCCAGCCCACATCAACTTGCGTATGAGAAAGCATTCCACTTCTTTATGGTTTGATTTGGGTTATATAATTAAATATTAGAGTATTGTTGGAGGAAATCCAGTAAGGTGTTTAGCACTCTACTTCCACCTTTATCGAATGGATCCTTAGTTTTTGACAATGTTGAAATACCTTGTGGTTTTTCCAGAGTTCCTCTAGTTCATCAGTGAGAGTATTTTTGCTATGGGGTTACTCGGAAGGTTTTTCTCTAACACTTCTCAGTCATGTGGGTTTCCCTTCATTGCTTTTGGGAAAGACTGCAGAGGAGAGAAACGTAAATTTTGAAATGTAAAAAACTTTTTGTCTCCAAGCAGAGTCCCATGAATAAAATTTCCTGGTTTTCTAATCCTGTCTGGCCTTGCCCACTTTTTGAAAAATCTTTTGCTTTGCTTTCAGTGGCTGCTTTGGGTTGGTATACACAGTCTGTGAGACTTTAAGCTCTCTGTGGCTAGTAGGGAGTGGGTCGAAACATTAGCCTATCTGTGGGTAGTGATTGGCTAAGGTATCTATGAGCGAGCAAATACTGAGAGTAACCTGGAGTCATTTGTAAAGAGTATGTTAAGGCTTCTGCCTCCTTTCCAAATATGAGGGTGGACAGAGTTCTTACTTAGATTTTAAAGAGAAAGTATGTCTCATTGCTCACAGGACACCACCTCAGAGAGAAAAGGTTTTTTAAATTTCCAAGCATACATTATTCTTTTCTCAAAGTAAAATCATAGCTTTGGATCTGAAACTTGGGATCTGTTACGTGACTGGGAACTTAAGTGCCTAACCATACTAGCTGTGTTGTGATCAGTTATTGTAATGTGTTTCAGAGCGGTCAGAGTGGATTGACGAGTCAGTGACTGGATGTGAGTAAAGATCCTGCCATATATGTCAAGCAGTGTTCAGTTTTTCTGCTGGGTTGATATGGTGCTGTCATGTTATGTGTTCTTTGGGGTTTTCATAGAATTAATAGTAGAGGGAGTACCTCAGTGAATTGCATTATCCTGTTGAGCAAATAATCAACTTTTTTTATATTTGTTTATTGTACATATTTCCATAATTTGGTAATGCATTAGTCTGTCTGATTGGAACTGCACATGATGGTATCATATATGCATATGTTCTCCCAACAGAAGGTTTTTAGTTATTTACATACATACTCTGTAGATTATTTCTACTCTGTGTTTGCTGTGGTGTTGTAGCTCTTTAGAGACAGGTTATGGTATGTCCCATACTGTAGAGGCTCAAAAAACATAAGATGGCAGTTAAATGCTTCAGCTATATATGTTAGTATCATAATGATGTTTAACCATATTTCACAGTTGCATGAAATATATACTGGTGATGGAATGCATACCATCTGTATTACTAAAGTCAGTAATGTATCAGTATCACAGGTACTAAGTTATCATTAACTGCCATAGATCCTCTTTTATAAGGGCTTTGGTGTCTTGAATTCTTTTTATGAAAATTTAGCCTTTAGTACCTACTCCATAGTGGTACAGTAGTAGCATTTTTGAGACCCACAACTGCAAACCATTGTTCCCTGTTACAGACAGCACATATAAATACCTTATCTTAGATATTAACTCCACATGAATATGGTTAGTGCAGATCAAACTACTAATCTTTTAGAAAGTCTCTGCTTTTAAAATTTTATTGTATAGGTGGTAGCAAGGTTGGCTTTATTCACTAATGAAAACATGGATGTGGGAGAAGCATAATGATTTTCATCTGGAAATGTTTATGCATTTTTTCCAGTCACACTGGTACCCCAGTTGTGGCCTGATTTAAATTCTTAAACTAAATGCTTTCTTACAGTCTTCCCTTTTCAGAGCCTGATAGTGAGCTGAGAACACCATCGCTCAAAATGTTGTACAGGACGGGACTCATTTGGATAAAGCATTACTGTACACTGAAGAATTTCCATATAATTTATAACTGTTCTACAATCATAGATTACTGAACTCTAGAAGCTAGTAGTCAATGGATAGTTCAGGCAGAGACATGCAGTATTTTGAGAACCTACCATTTCTTCTCTGCTTAGAAAGTCCAGGAATTTATGTCTGGGGAAGCACTCACTTTCTGCTGAAACCAGTTGGTATAGGCTTTTTCGTGCTGATATGTTGTTTGTACTCAGCCACCTGTATTGGTTTTCCTTCTGCAAAACATACTTAGGGATTTTGGATTACTCTTCAAGTGAATTGGCTAAGTGTAATGAAGCCTCAGCTATGTCAAATTCTTGATCTGAGTGTGGAGTTGAGACCCCGCCTTTGTTCAGATTATAAGACCATTGCTAATCAGCAATAAATTGATCATCTATGAGTGGCGATTTAGGGAAACCACACACCAGCTAAAAGCAGCAGTTAGTATTCTAAATGAGGGAAGCTTGATATAGGTTGTTGTTAGTGTGAAAAAGATTCAGCCGGTGATCAGGATTTTTGGTTTTAAGACTACATAATAGATTGGTGAGTTGAAATCAATATTAGTATTTTTTTCAGCTCTTTTATCCAAGCTGTTGCTGTAGATGGTAGGACTAAATGTGTGTAGCTTTAGAAAAGGCTCAACAAGGACAAACTGCCTTAGTAAGTGGCATATCTTCTGTTGTGGTTGGCAGTATATGTGAGACTCATGCCCCGAGTCCCTGATTTTGGAGGATGTTCTAGAATGACTTATTTTTTGAAAGTTTCTCTCGTAGCAGTTGATCTTGAAGTCTTTAATTAATGCAAACTCTTTCATCAGAATAGTCCTAGCACATGGTTAGCATACCTTTCCACTGCTCACATATGCCCTATACTCTCTTTTAGGACATGGTCTTAAGCACACCGCACATAGCACACATTCTTTATTTTGATATAAGTATGGGACACCTGATGCTCATCTGAAATACTGAAATTACCACAAGTGAATAATGAATGTTAAGAATTACAAATGCACATGATAGATGTACTATAACTAATGATGGATGATGTGCTGTAACATCCTGACCCCTTGTAGTGAGAATTCATTAAGCTAGCATCTGAGACTTATAGGTGTTGATTTGCTCTGTCTCTGCAGCTGCTTGTTATTAACTAATGACTGTGGTAGTTTTATTCATCTATTTTATTTTGAATGCCACAGATTTTCATACACTTAAGTTCAGTTATGTACTTTTTTCTTCTAGGCAAGTACAAAATCATTCCACTTTTACATTACAGATACTGCTAAAATGCATCATTAGATGTCTTTTGTATGATAATATTCTGTATAGAGGCAGATGGTAGAGTGTCTGGAAAGACCCCAAATGGCTGTCATCAGATTTATTGAAAGTATTAGCAAGGCTGTTTCTTGGGCATTGGAAAGTATGGCTCAGAATGTCGCACCAGGAACAGGTACCTCCCCAGACAGTGACATAGCCATAATAGGCTGAGTTTCCCATTTTGTGGCAGTAAGACTCCAACATGAGCTGATGACATTAATGTTATTCCTGGATAAAGGGATCTCTGCTTTTCCTGAAGGAGACAGCCTGTTTAAGTGGATCGACACAATCACAAGTCCATCTTCTATGGTATAGGAAGATTTAATATACAGATTGTTTTTTGGGTTTCTAGGTAGCTATCCTTAATACAGCCTCAACAATCAAGTTCTTTATATCTTGTTTTCACCCTAATGTCAGTAGTTAGTAGTTGGTAGGCAGCCATCAACTAGGGAGATATATTACAGTGCCACTTGCCTGAGTATTAGGAGGGTTAGTGATGGCTTTGTAGTAAGCTAGCACTTCAGTGGTTGTCAAGTTGCACTCCTCTGACCCAGATAGCTGTCTTTTCTTTCTGCCTCACCCTACACATGGATTACTGGCATTCTTTCCACAAATATACAATCTCTTCTTGTTATACTTAGCACTTGATAACACTTTAACTCGGCTTATTCTTCATAACTAGATTTTCTGCAATGAGTACAATGCAATAGCCCTGCCTTTTGGCAAAATGGTAGGACTAGTAGATAGAAGTAGTAGATAGGAACATTCTTGTATGAAGATTAGGTAGAAGTAGTAGGTAGGAACAATTGGCAGGAGAATTAGGTAGAAGTGGTTAGTAGGAATAGTAGGTAGGAGCCTCTGCATACACTATGCTAGAGTTGCCCTCTGCCAGTGGCCTGTTAAGGATGAGGCACTAAAGGCTAAGAAGCAGCAGTAGAGTTCACTAGTTGTGGAGTTCACTAGTTATGGAGACTCTATTGCCATGAGCACCCCCTTGAGGGAGTCCAGTTGGGAACAGGCCTCAGAGGTATAGATAGATAGATAGCTATTATCCATCATGACAAATGTGGAAAATAGAATGGTATAGAAACAAATGGGTTAGAGCTGAGCCAAACCTCAAAGTTTGGACCATTCATCAGTCTTTCTCAGGAGATACTGATTGCAGCATTCAGTGGTATTCCCCAGCAATTGATGGTCACCTTGTCAGACACCTTGGTGTGTCGCTCTGTGATTGGATTGCTTGTCCTGCTGCCTCCACTCATTCACAGCAATCTCTGCTGCCTGACGTGACCAGCAGGTGAACCCAGACCTTGTGTTAATGTTGTCTTTAGTAGCAATAACAGATGCTTCTAATGTCTTTCTTATTTGTTTGCTTAGGCCCTTATGCAGTATTCTCCCCTCGTTCCACTTCAGTAGGTGTCCATGTTGTCCACATGTACCGCAGGAGCATTGGATGTCCTGTGGTTTCTAAAGTCAGCCTCATGCTGATCAGTCCTTTTCTTTATTCCTTTCCTGGTCTCCATAATATGCGTATTCACAACCACCACAGTGAGTCTTGTACACAACGCTTTCCTCAGTGCTATGTCGCATGTCTGGTTTATATCTTACTATTTCACCAATCTTTATTCCTAGTGACATGGCTATATTCATGCTGGCTTGTTGTAGTTCTGTCAGTGATATGAGCTTGCTTGGAATTGGGAATGACTAAAAACTTTTTTGTGTTGGTCTCTACACTCACTTCTCCATTTTCCCTTCATCTCTCCATTTTTTCTTCACCTGGTTCCCAAGTTTGATTAGCAAGCTAGGATACTAGACTTCCTGTGGTGGTTGTGAAAGCACATATTATGGAGAGACAGGGAAAGGAATAAAGAAAAGGACCGATCAGCATAATGCTGGATTAAGAAACCACAGGACATCCAATGCTCTTGTGGTACATGTGGATGAACATGGACACCTACCAAAGTGGGATGAGGTGAGAATACTGCACAAGGGCCCAAGCAGACAAATAAGAAAGACATTAGAAGCACTTTGCTACCAAAGATAACATTAACACAAGGTCTGGGTTCATCTCTTAGTCGCATCAGGCCACAGAGATTGCTGTGAACAAGTGGAGGCAGCACGACAAGCAATCCAATCAGAGGGCGACTCACCAAAATGTCTGACAAGGTGACCATCACTTCTTGGGGAATATGGTCCTGCCGAATGCTGGAATCAGTACCACAATTCTGGATTGTAGAATCTGCATCCTTCCTCACACTGGCAATAACCTTTTTTCAGCCAGTTCACACATATTCTAGGGTGTTTAGATTTATATTTTCTCCTGCACAATATGCCAGTCTTGCCAATCATGCAATTTCCCTTCATTTAGTATCTAAAGACTTTGTCCATCACCAGATTTGTTGTTCATTTACTGTGTTGTATCTCACCCTCACCATGTCTGTGGCCAGGCCAGATAAAGTTTCCTGGCTTCCACTTTCTAACCCCCTAGCTTCTTCCATACCTGAGTTAGTTTCAAGGTCCTTTTTTCCACTCACATCTGTGCTAGAAGTTTTCAGGCCTTCTCTATCTCCCTCTCCTTTCATACCTGAGTCAGAGTCCCTGTCTCTTACTATGAACATGTTTGTACTTGCCATTTCCATGGAAGTCCTTCCATTTTTTCCTTCTCCTTCTATGCTATGATCAACATCTTAGATATTTTCTGTGCTTGTGTCTGTGATTGAAGTTAAGTGACCTCTGCTTTCAGTGGGAACTTCCACAGTGGACTCTTCCTTTATATCTGTGACAGGGTCACAGGTTTACTAGATCTCTGTCTGGGCCTATGATGGGAGTGATATAAGACTTTTTCCATTTGATATAGAGTGAGGATAGTGCCTTTGAAAACCTTTTCTTATATGCTTCAGATACCCATTTAATGTTTCCAAAAGCTAGATGTGTATGTGCCTTACATAACCTACATGTACTGTCTGCCTGTGTGGCACTCCAGAGAGATTTTGTCATATAATGGTTTATGCTGACACATACATTACCAAATTCTTTGATCTGCAGTCCCACCTGGTAGATGTAATTGGCTTCCTGAGCACCACAGATGCCCATGAGAAGGGGATCCTGGATCAGGAAAGTAAAAGTAGAGGTAATGAAAAACATCATGGCTATATCTGGCGTACCTCACTCATTTCTTTGCATATAGTAATACTCATTAAATGATTAACAGTTTAAACTTTGTTTTAGATGTTTACAGACCTGACTTTTTATATCATGTTTCATAGGTGGTAAAGACTCTAAAAAGTGAGTTTTTTATATAGTCCTTAACAATTAGAAAAGTTATGAAAATTGCAAGAAAGAGAATATGATGATGAAAACTTCAAGCAGATATTCATGATGGAGAAAATGGAGACCAATATTGCAGTAGTGGAATGATACAGAGCATCTAGAAGCTGATGGCAGCATCATCTTTGTCCAGTTCTACCTTATTCTTTCTTTGACCTGTTCAGCAATGTAAAGAGGCTTTCTATTCCGTTTTTCCCCAGAAAACACTTCTTGAGTCTTGAGAATCAACAAAGGTAATGTGAAGGCAAAAGGGGGGTGGGGAGGCTAGAAGTAGAGTTGACTTTGGCTGTCATTATTGCAAAGGTATCTGAATTACTTGTGTAAACTCATATGCATGATGTACTGAGATAAAACTTGAGAGGAATGTTGTGAAAGACCTAAATGACGTGTTTAAGGTATCTAATATTTTGTTACCATCTTTTTATTTTTTTAGATGTCAAAATCTCTAAAGTCAAACTCACTATCAAGATTTAGTGAAGACCTTAATATGAACTTGAATATGAGGAATTGATTATGTCATTTTGCTGCGTAACATCTGATTATATGTCTACCTCTCTATATCTCTGACACCTGTTCCCTCTAGGAACTCCTATTAATGAGGTGGCCATGGCAAAAGAGCTTCCACTTACCCTGTCCTTACGTGCCGCTCTCACATACACCATTCCACTCATTCTTCCCCTATTTCTTTCCCTCCAGTACTCTTCCACTCTATTTCCCCATGTCACAGGTGGTCTTTTTCTCACATCAACTACTTTAATCATGCTATCATATCCTCTCCCTGTAAAATCCACATCTTGCATTCTTTCCACAAGCCCAAATCACCTCAAAGTATTACATTTCACCCACTCTACAAATAATTCCTTTTTCATTCCCTGCTATATCAGATCTCTCATGCAGCCCATCATTACTGTCTTCATTCCATCTAGTCATACCAAATACTGGATTCTCGACCTCTGTAAGTCATTCCATGTCCATGATTCAGCTGCATAGGTCAGGGTTGGAAGACTGTGCTGTCCCTTAATCCTTCCTTCACTTCCATGCTTTGACATTTACCCTTGCAAAATACAAATCCAGAACCACAAACTCCATTGGTGTACTGAGAACAGAAGAAGGTATCTTTACAGACAACTGCCAAGAAATGAGTGAGATTCTAAAAAAGCAATATAAATAAGTATTCAGGGAGTCAAAAGCAACATTGAAAATAAATGACCCCGTAGACCTCTTCCTTAATAGTAATCTGCTGAAAATCTTTTTCACTCCATCCTTCCACCTCTAACTTGGTCTCCCACTTCTCCTTGTTCCCTCTACTTCTGACACATATATCCTCTTTGTAAACCTTTCCTTACTCATTTTTTCTATATGTTCAAACCATTTCAGCACACCATCTTCTGCTCCCTCAGCCATACTCTTTTTATTACCACACAACTCTCTTGCCCTTTATTACTTAATTGATCAAACCACCTCACACCACATATTGGCCTTAAATATTTCACTTCTAACACATCCACCCTTCTCCACACAACCCTGTCTGTAGCCCATGCCTCACATCCATACAACATTGCTGGAAGTACTATTCCTTTAAACATGCCCCATTTTGCTCTCCAAGATAACGTTCTCTCTTTCTATACATCCTTCATTGCTCCCAGAATCTTCACGCCCTCCCCAACCCTATGACTCACTTCTGCTTCCATGGTTCCACTTGCTGCTAGGTCCTCTCCCACTTACCTAAAGCACTTAATTTCCCCCAGTTTTTCTCCGTTCAAACTGACATCCCAGTTAACTTGCCCCTCAATTCTGCTGAATCCAATAACCTTATCTTTAGTCACATTTACCTGCAACCTCTTTCCCACACTCTTCCAAAGTCAATCATCAACTTTTGCAGTTTCTCACTCCAGTCGGCAAAAACAGTTGACTCACTTCCCAGGCCTTCTCATCTCAACAGACTGCATACTTGCCCCTCTCTCCAGAACTGTTGCATTTAGTTCCCTCAGCACCCCATCCATAAACAAATTAAGCAACCATGATGACATCACACACCCTTGCTGCAGAACAACCTTTACTGGAGACCAATCACTCTCCTCTCTTCCTACTCATGCACATGCCTTACACCCTTGATAGAAACTTCTCACTGCTTCCCACAGCTTACCTTCCATACCATATGTTCTTAAGACTTTCCACAGAGCATCTGTATTATCTCTGTCATATGCCTTCTCCAGATCCATGCCGCATACAAATCAATCCATTTTTCTAAGTATTTCTCAAACACATTCTTCAAAGCAAATACCTGTTGCACACATCCTCTACCACTTCTGAAGCCACACTGCTCCTCTCCAGTCTGATTCTCTGTACATGCCTTTGCTCTCTCAATCAATACCCCTCTCATATGATTATCCAGGTATATTCAACAGACATATGCCTTTGTAATTTGAACACTTACATTTATCCCCTTTGCCTTTATACGATGGCACTATACTATTCCTCCAATCCTCATGATCCATGCGTACAACTGAATATCCTCACCAACCATTCAGTAACACAGTCATCCCCTCTCTTGATTAATTCAACCACAGTACCATCCAGTCCCCCTGCCTTGCCAGATTTTATCTTCTGCAAGGCTTTCATTTCCTCTTCTCTTTTCACCTAGCTCTCATTTGCCCTCTTTTTCAACCTCTGCACCATCCTCTTTTTCTCTTGCCACTTTCATTTATACATCTCCCAATCACTTATACTCCCTCCTTGTAAGTACCTCCCAAACACCTCTCTTTTCTCTTTCACAAGCAACTTTCCTCGTTCATCCCACCACTCACTACTCTTTTTAATCTGTGCACCTCCCACCTTTTGCATTCCACATGCATCTCTTGCACATGCCATCTTTCCTTCCTTAAATGCCTCTGATTCCTCACCCACTCCCCTTGCTTCATTTACTCTCCCTTTGCCATTCTACACTCAATCTCTCCTGGCATTTCTTCACACAAGTCTCTTTTCCAAGCTCACTTACTCTCATCACTCTCTTTTCCACAACACTGTCTCACCTTTTTTGAAAACTTCTACAAATCTTCACCCTTGCCTCCACAAGATAGTGATTATACATCCCACCAGCTGCCCCCCCTCTCAACACATTTACATCCCAAAGTCTCTCTACTACACACCAATCAGTTAACATGTAATCTAGTAATGCCCACTGACCATTTCTCCTACTCACATATGTATACTTGTCTTTATCTCTTTGTAAACCAGGTATTCCCAATCACCACTTTTTTTCAGCACACAGTTCCACACGCTCTTCATCATTTTCAATTATAACACTAAATACCCCGTGTGCACCACGTATACCCTCAACTGCCACATTACTTACCTTCACATTTAAATCACCAATCACTAATACTTGGTCTCATCCACCAAAACTACAGACATACTCACTCAACTGCTCCCTAAAGACTTCCCTTTCATGATCTTTCTTCTGATGGCCAGGTGCATCAGCACTAATAATAATCATCCGTCTCTCAAGAGCCATTTTCAGTTTCACCCAAATCAATAGGGAATTTACTTTCTAACACTATTGCATACTCCTACAACTGTTTCAGGAGTAGCACTACTCCTTCCTCAAGGGTAAAGGGGAAGAATGGTTTGGAAAAGTCTTGGGAGTAAAGTGAGATGTTGGTGAGAGGACAAGTGGATGATGGAGTGTAAGAAAGTAAATTCTAGATAGATATCGTTAAAACTGAAATTGGATGGAGAGAGATGGGTGATTATTGGTGCTTATGCACCTGGTCATAAGAAGAAATATCATGAGAGGCAAGTTTTTTGGGAGAATCTAAGTGAGTGTGTCAGCAGCTTTGGTGCATGAGACCGGGTATTAGTGATGGGGGATTTAAGTGCGAAAGTGAGTAATGTGGCAGTTTAGGGTATAATTAGTGTACATGGGGTATTCAGTGTTGTGAATGGAAATGGCGAAGAGATCGTGGATTTTTGTGCTGAAAAAAGGTTGGCGATTGGGAATACCTGGTTTAAAAAGAGAGATATACATAAGTATATGTATGTGAGTAGGAGAAATGGTCAAAGGGCATTCTTAGATTATGTTTTAATTAATGGGCATGTAAAAGAGAGACTTTTGGATGTTAATGTGCTGAGAGGGGAAGTCTGATCACTATCTTGTGGAGGCGAAGGTGAAGATATGTAGAGGTTTTCAAAAAAGAAGAAAAAATGTTGAGGAGAAGAGAGTGGTGAGAGTAAGTGAGATTGGAAAAGGAATTTGTGTGAGGAAGTACCAGGAGAGGTTGAGTGTAGAATGGCAAAAGGTGAGAGCAAATGATGTGAGGGGAGTAGATAAGGAATGGGATGAATTTATGGAAGAAGTGATGGCATGGGCATAAGATGCATGTGGTAGATTAGAGAGGGTAGTGAGTGGTGAGATGAAAAACTAAAGTTATTAGTGAAAAAGAAAAGAGAGGCACTTGGATTATACTTACAAGGAAGGAGGCAAGTTGTTAGAAGCTGTGAAAAGCTTTTATCGAAGATGTAAGGTATGTGTACGAGTAGGAAGAAAGTGATTAGTTCTCAGTGAATGTCGGTTTGCGGCTGGGGTGTGTGATGTCTCCATGGTTGTTTAATTTGTTTATGGATGGGGTTATTAGGGAGGTGAATGTAAGAGTTTTGGAGATAGGGGCAAGTATGCAGTCTGTTGTGGATGAGAGAGCTTGGGAAGTGAGTCAGTTATTATTCGCTGACGATACAGCTCTGGAGGCTGATTCGGGCAAGAAACTGCAGAAGCTGGTGACTGAGTTTGGTAAAGTGTGTGAAAGAAGAAAGCTGAGAGTAAATGTGAATAAGAGCAAGGTTATTAGGTACAGTAGGGTTGAGGGTCAAGTCAATTGGGAGGTAAGTTTGAATGGAGAAAAACTGGAGGAAGTAAAGTGTTTTAGATATCTGGTAGTGGTTTTGGCAGCGGATGGAACCATGGAAGCGGAAGTGAGTCACAGGATGGGGGAGGGGGCGAATGTCCTGGGAGCGTTAAAAAGTGTGTGGAAGGCAAAAACATTATCTCGGAAAGCAGAAATGGGTATGCTTGAAGGAATAGTGGTTCCAACAATGTTATATGGCTTTGAGGCGTGGGCTATAGATAGAGTTGTGCGGTGGAGGGTGGATGTGTTGGAAATGAGATGTTTGAGGAAAATATGTGGTGTGAGGTGGTTTGATTAAGTAATGAAAGGGTGAGAGAGATGTGTGGTAATAAAAAGAGTGTGATTGAGAGAGCAGAAGAGGGTGTTTTGAAATGGTTTGGTCACCTGGAGAGAATGAGTGAGGAAAGATTGACCAAGAGGATATACGTGTCGGAGATGGAGGGAACGAGGAGAAGTGGGAGACCAAATTGGAGGTGGAAAGATGGAGTGAAAAAGATTTTGAGCGATCGGAGCCTGAATATGCAGGAAGGTGAAAGGCATGCAAGGAATAGAGTGAATTGGAACAATGTGGTATACTGGGGTCAACATACTGTCAATGGATTGAACCAGGGCATGTGAAGCGTCTGGGGTAAACCATGGAAAGTTCTGTGGGGCTTGGATATTGAACGGGAGCTGTGGTTTCGGTGCCTTGTACATGGCAGCTGGAGACTGAGTGTGAACGAATGTGGCCTTTGTTATCTTTTCCTCGTGCTACCTTGCACGCATGTGGGGGGAGGGGTTGTCTTTTCATGTGTGGCGGGGTGGCAATGGGAATGGATAAAGGCAGCAAGTATGAATTATATACATGTGTATATATATGTGTATGTCTGTGTATGTATATATATGTATACGTTGAAATGTATATGTGCGTGTGTGGACGTGTATGTATATACATGTGTATGTGGGTGGGTTGGGCAATTGTTTCGTCTGTTTCCTTGTGCTATCTCACTAATGTGGGAGACAGCGACAAAGTATAATAAATATAATAAATGAATATATATCATTTCATGTGTGGCATAGTGGTGACGGGAATGAATGAAGGCAGCAAGTATTAATTATGTACCTGTGTGTATATGTATATGTCTGTGTATGTCTGTTTCCTTGCGCTACCTCGCAAATGCGTGAGACAGCGACAAAGCAAAATAAAAAAATAATAAATTAAAATATTATTTATTTATCTAATTATTTATTTTGCTTTGTCGCTGTCTCCCGCGTTTGCGAGGTAGCGCAAGGAAACAGATGAAAGAAATGGCCCAACCCACCCCCATACACGTCCACACATGCAAATATACATACCTATACATCTCAGTGTACACATATATACACACACACAGACACACACATATATACCCATGCACACAATTCACACTATCTGCCTTTATTCATTCCCATCGCCACCTCGCCACACATGGAATACCATCCCCCTCCGCCCTCATGTGTGCGAGGTAGCACTAGGAAATGACAACAAAGGCCCCATTCGTTCACACTTAGTCTCTAGCTGTCATGCAATAATGCCCGAAACCACAGCTCCCTTTCCACATCCAGGCCCCACACAACTTTCCATGGTTTACCCCAGACGCTTCACATGCCCTGATTCAATCCACTGACAGCACGTCAACCCCGGTATACCACATCGATCCAATTCACTCTATTCCTTGCCCTCCTTTCACCCTCCTGCATGTTCAGGCCCCGATCACACAAAATCTTTTTCACTCCATCTTTCCACCTCCAATTTGGTCTCCCACTTCTCCTCGTTCCCTCCACCTCTGACACATATATCCTCTTGGTCAATCTTTCCTCACTCATTCTCTCCATGTGCCCAAACCACTTCAAAACACCCTCTTCTGCTCTCTCAACCACGCTCTTTTTATTTCCACACATCTCTCTTACCCTTACATTACTTACTCGATCAAACCACCTCACTCCACACATTGTCCTCAAACATCTCATTTCCAGAACATCCACCCTCCTGCGCACAACTCTATCCATAGCCCACGCCTCGCAACCATACAACATTGTTGGAACCACTATTCCTTCAAACATACCCATTTTTGCTTTCCAAGATAATGTTCTCGACTTCCACACATTCTTCAAGGCTCCCAGGATTTTCGCCCCCTCCCCCACCCTATGATTCACTTCCGCTTCCATGGTTCCATCTGCTGACAGATCCACTCCCAGATATCTAAAACACTTTACTTCCTCCAGTTTTTCTCCATTCAAACTTACCTCCCAATTGACTTGACCCTCAACCCTACTGTACCTAATAACCTTGCTCTTATTCACATTTACTCTTAACTTTCTTCTTTCACATACTTTACCAAACTCAGTCACCAGCTTCTGCAGTTTCTCACATGAATCAGCTACCAGCACTGTATCATCAGCGAACAACAACTGACTCACTTCCCAAGCTCTCTCAGCCACAACAGACTTCATACTTGCTCCTCTTTCCAAAACTCTTGCATTCACCTCCCTAACAACCCCATCCATAAACAAATTAAACAACCATGGAGACATCACACACCCCTGCTGCAAACCTACATTCACTGAGAACCAATCACTTTCCTTTCTTCCTACACGTACACATGCCTTACATCCTCGATAAAAACTTTTCACTGCTTCTAACAACTTGCCTCCCACACCATATATTCTTAATACCTTCCACAGAGCATCTCTATCAACTCTATCATATGCCTTCTCCGGATCCATAAATGCTACATACAAATCCATTTGCTTTTCTAAGTATTTCTCACATACATTCTTCAAAGCAAACACCTGATCCACACATCCTCTACCACTTCTGAAACCACACTGCTCTTCCCCAATCTGATGCTCTGTACATGCCTTCACCCTCTCAATCAATACCCTCCCATATAATTTACCAGGAATACTCAAGGTTATTAGGTACAGTAGGGTTGAGGGTCAATTCAATTGGGAGGTGAGTTTGAATGGAGAAAAACTGGAGGAAGTGAAGTGTTTTAGATATCTGGGAGTGGATCTGGCAGCGGATGGAACCATGGAAGCGGAAGTGGATCATAGGGTGTGGGAGGGGGCGAAAATTCTGGGAGCCTTGAAGAATGTGTGGAAGTCGAGAACATTATCTCGGAAAGCAAAAATGGGTATGTTTGAAGGAATAGTGGTTCCAACAATGTTGTATGGTTGCGAGGCGTGGACTATGGATAGAGTTGTGCGCAGGAGGATGGATGTGCTGGAAATGAGATGTTTGAGGACAATGTGTGGTGTGAGGTGGTTTGATCGAGTAAGTAACGTAAGGGTAAGAGAGATGTGTGGAAATAAAAAGAGCGTGGTTGAGAGAGCAGAAGAGGGTGTTTTGAGGTGGTTTGGTCACATGGAGAGAATGAGTGAGGAAAGATTGACCAAGAGGATATATGTGTCGGAGGTGGAGGGAACGAGGAGAAGAGGGAGACCAAATTGGAGGTGGAGAGATGGAGTGAAAAAGATTTTGTGTGATCGGGGCCTGAACATGCAGGAGGGTGAAAGGAGGGCAAAGAATAGAGTGAATTGGAGCGATGTGGTATACCGGGGTTGACGTGCTGTCAGTGGATTGAAGCAAGGCATGTGAAGCGTCTGGGGTAAACCATGGAAAGCTGTGTAGGTATGTATATTTGCGTGTGTGGACGTATGTATATACATGTGTATGGGGGTGGGTTGGGCCATTTCTTTCGTCTGTTTCCTTGCGCTACCTCGCAAACGTGGGAGACAGCGACAAAGTATAAAAAAAAAAAAAAAATATATATATATATATATATATATGTATATTTTATTTTTTTTTCCTTTGTCGCTGTCTCCCGCGTTTGCGAGGTAGCGCAAGGAAACAGAAGAAATATATATATATATATATATATATATATATATATATATATATATATATTTATTTTTTTTTTTTTTGCTTTGTCGCTGTCTCCCGCATTTGCGAGGTAGCGCAAGGAAACAGACGAAAGAAATGGCCCAACCCACCCAGATACACATGTATATACATACGTCCACACACGCAAATATACATACCTACACAGCTTTCCATGGTTTACCCCAGACGCTTCACATGCCCTGATTCAATCCACTGACAGCACGTCAACCCCGGTATACCACATCAATCCAATTCACTCTATTTCTTGCCCTCCTTTCACCCTCCTGCATGTTCAGGCCCCGATCACACGAAATCTTTTTCACTCCATCTTTCCACCTCCAATTTGGTCTCCCACTTCTCCTTGTTCCCTCCACCTCCGACACATATATCCTCTTGCTCAATCTTTCCTCACTCATTCTCTCCATGTGCCCAAACCATTTCAAAACACCCTCTTCTGCTCTCTCAACCACGCTTTTTTTATTTCCACACATCTCTCTTACCCTTACGTTACTTACTCGATCAAGCCACCTCACACCACACATTGTCCTCATACATCTCATTTCCTGCACATCCATCCTCCAGCGCACAACTCTATCCATAGCCCACGCCTCGCAACCATACAACATTGTTGGAACCACTATTCCTTCAAACATACCCATTTTTGCTTTCCGAGATAATGTTCTTGACTTCCACACATTCTTCAAGGCACCCAGGATTTTCGCCCCCTCCCCCACCCTATGATCCACTTCCGCTTCCATGGTTCCATCCGCTGCCAGATCCACTCCCAGATATCTAAAACACTTTACTTCCTCCAGTTTTTCTCCATTCAAACTTACCTCCCAATTGACTTGACCCTCAACCCTACTGTACCTAATAACCTTGCTCTTATTCACAATTACTCCTAACTTTCTTCTTTCACACACTTTACCAAACTCAGTCACCAGCTTCTGCAGTTTCTCACATGAATCAGCCACCAGCGCTGTATCATCAGCGAACAACAACTGACTCACTTCCCAAGCTCTCTCATCCCCTACAGACTTCATACTTGCCCCTCTTTCCAAAACTCTTGCATTTACTTCCCTAACAACCCCATCCATAAACAAATTAAACAACCATGGAGACATCACACACCTCTGCCGCAAACCTACATTCACTGAGAACCAATCACTTTCCTCTCTTCCTACACGTACACATGCCTTACATCCTCGATGAAAACTTTTCACTGCCTCTAACAACTTGCCTCCCACACCATATATATATATATTTATATTTATTTATTATACTTTGTCGCTGTCTCCCGCGTTTGCGAGGTAGCGCAAGGAAACAGACGAAAGAAATGGCCCAACCCACCCCCATACACATGTATATACATACGTCCACACACGCAAATATACATACCTACACAGCTTTCCATGGTTTACCCCAGATGCTTCACATGCCTTGATTCAATCCACTGACAGCACGTCAACCCCGGTATACCACATCTCTCCAATTCACTCTATTCCTTGCCTTCCTTTCACCCTCCTGCATGTTCAGGTCCCGATCACACAAAATCTTTTTCACTCCATCTTTCCACATCCAATTTGGTCTCCCACTTCTCCTCATTCCCTCCACCTCCAACACATATATCTCTCTTACCCTTACGTTACTTAGTCGATCAGACCACCTCACACCACTCATTGTCCTCAAACATCTCATTTCCAGCACATACATCCTCCTGCGCACAACTCTATCCATAGCCCACGCCTCGCAACCATACAACATTATTGGAACCACTATTCCTTCAAACATATCCATTTTTGCTTTCCGAGATAATGTTCTCGACTTCCACACATTCTTCAAGGCTCCCAGGATTTTCGCCCCCTCCCCCACCCTATGATCCACTTCCGCTTCCATGGTTCCATCCGCTGACAGATCCACTCCCAGATATCTAAAACACTTTACTTCCTCCAGTTTTTCTCCATTCAAACATACCTCCCAATTGACTTGACCCTCAACCCTACTGTACCTAATAACCTTGCTCTTATTCACATATACTCTTAACTTTCTTCTTTCACACGCTTTACCAAACTCAGTCACCAGCTTCTGCAGTTTCTCACATGAATCAGCCACCAGCGCTGTATCATCAGCGAACAACAACTGACTC
Source organism: Panulirus ornatus (assembly GCF_036320965.1). NCBI lineage: Eukaryota > Metazoa > Arthropoda > Malacostraca > Decapoda > Palinuridae > Panulirus > Panulirus ornatus. The sequence continues at coordinate 18,224,767 of NC_092240.1, forward strand.
ACTTCCCAAGCTCTCTCATCCACAACAGACTTCATACTTGCCCCTCTTTCCATATATATATGTTATTATTATTATTATTATTATTATTATTATTATTATTATTATTATTATACTTTGTAACTGTCTCCTGCATTAGCGAGGTAGCGCAAGGAAACAGACGAAAGAATGGCCCAACCCACCCACATACACACAGTATATACATACACATCCACACACGCACATATACATACCTATACATGGCAACTTATACATATATATACACACATAGACATATACATATTTACACATTACATAATTCATACTGTCCACCCTTATTCATTCCTGTCGCCACCCCGCCACACATGAAATGACAACTCCTTCCCCCCACATGTGCGCGAGGTAGTGCTAGGAAAAGACAAGGGCCACATTCGTTCACACTCAGTCTCTAGCTGTCATGTATAATGCACCGAAACCATAGCTCTGTTTCCACATCCAGGCCCCAAAAAATTTTCCATGGTTTACCATATACGCTTCACATGCCCTGGTTCAATCCATTGACAGTATGTCGACCCAGGTATGCTACATCGTTCCAATTCACTCTATTCCATGCACGCCTTTCACCCTCCTGCATATTCAGGCCCCGATCACTCAGAATCTTTTTCTTTCCATCTTTCCACATCCAATTTGATCTCCCACTTCTCCTCTTTCCCTCCACCTTTGACACATATATCCTCTTTGTCAATCTTTCCTCACTCATTCTCTCCATGTGACCAAACCATTTCAAAACACCCTCTTCTGCTCTTTCAACCACACTCTTTTTATATATAGATATTTGTATATTTATATTTGTTTTTTTTTTTCATTCATTTCAAGCTAGAAGTTTCAGTTTTCTAAATTGTTTCTTACATTTTTCATATGTATATATATGTATGTGTGTGTGTGTGTATATGTGCGTATGTATGTGTATGTGTGTGTATGTGTATATGTGTGTGTATATGTATATTAACCCTGGGGATAGGGGTGAAAGAATACTTCCCACGTATTCCTCGCGTGTCGTAGAAAGCGACTAGAGAGGACGGGAGCGGGGGGCCAGAAATCCTCCCCTCCTTGTATTAACTTTCTAAAATGGGAAACAGAAGAAGGAGTCACGCGGGGAGTGCTCATCCTCCTCGAAGGCTCAGAGTGGGGTGCCTAAATGTGTGTGGATGTAACCAAGATGTAAAAAAAGGAGAGATAGGTAGTATGTTTGAGGAAAGGAACCTGGATGTTTTGGCTCTGAGTGAAACGAAGCTCAAGGGTAAAGGGGAAGAGTGGTTTGGGAATGTCTGGGGAGTAAAGTCAGGGGTTAGTGAGAGGACAAGAGCAAGGGAAGGAGTAGCAATACTCCTGAAACAGGAGTTGTGGGAGTATGTGATAGAGTGTAAGAAAGTAAATTCTCGATTAATATGGGTAAAACTGAAAGTTGATGGAGAGAGGTGGGTGTTTATTGGTGCTTATGCACCTGGGCATGAGAAGAAAGATCAAGAGAGGCAAGTGTTTTGGGAGCAGCTGAATGAGTGTGTTAGTGGTTTTGATGCACGAGACCGGGTTATAGTGATGGGTGATTTGAATGCAAAGGTGAGTAATGTGGCAGTTGAGGGAATAATTGGTATACATGGGGTGTTCAGTGTTGTAAATGGAAATGGTGAAGAGCTTGTAGATTTATGTGCTGAAAAAGGACTGATGATTGGGAATACCGGTTTAAAAAGCGAGATATACATAAGTATACTTATGTAAGTAGGAGAGATGGCCAGAGAGCGTTATTGGATTACGTGTTAATTGACAGGCGTGCGAAAGAGAGACTTTTGGATGTTAATGTGCTGAGAGGTGCAACTGGAGGGATGTCTGATCATTATCTTGTGGAGGCTAAGGTGAAGATTTGTATGGGTTTTCAGAAAAGAAGAGTGAATGTTGGGGTGAACAGGGTGGTGAGAGTAAGTGAGCTTGAGAAGGAGACCTGTGTGAGGAAGTACCAGGAGAGACTGAGTACAGAATGGAAAAAGGTGAGAACAATGGAAGTAAGGGGAGTGGGGGAGGAATGGGATGTATTTAGGGAATCAGTGATGGATTGCGCAAAAGATGCTTGTGGCATGAGAAGAGTGGGAGGTGGGTTGATTAGAAAGGGTAGTGAGTGGTGGGATGAAGAAGTAAGAGTATTAGTGAAAGAGAAGAGAGAGGCATTTGGACGATTTTTGCAGGGAAAAAATGCAATTGAATGGGAGATGTATAAAAGAAAGAGACAGGAGGTCAAGAGAAAGGTGCAAGAGGTGAAAAAAAGGGCAAATGAGAGTTGGGGTGAGAGAGTATCATTAAATTTTAGGGAGAATAAAAAGATGTTCTGGAAGGAGGTAAATAAAGTGCGTAAGACAAGGGAGCAAATGGGAACTTCAGTGAAGGGCGCAAATGGGGAGGTGATAACAAGTAGTGGTGATGTGAGAAGGAGATGGAGTGAGTATTTCGAAGGTTTGTTGAATGTGTTTGATGATAGAGTGGCAGATATAGGGTGTTTTGGTCGAGGTGGTGTGCAAAGTGAGAGGGTTAGGGAAAATGATTTGGTAAACAGAGAAGAGGTAGTGAAAGCTTTGCGGAAGATGAAAGCTGGCAAGGCAGCAGGTTTGGATGGTATTGCAGTGGAATCTATTAAAAAAGGGGGTGACTGTATTGTTGACTGGTTGGTAAGGTTATTTAATGTATGTATGACTCATGGTGAGGTGCCTGAGGATTGGCGGAATGCGTGCATAGTGCCATTGTACAAAGGCAAAGGGGATAAGAGTGAGTGCTCAAATTACAGAGGTATAAGTTTGTTGAGTATTCCTGGTAAATTATATGGGAGGGTATTGATTGAGAGGGTGAAGGCATGTACAGGGCATCAGATTGGGGAAGAGCAGTGTGGTTTCAGAAGTGGTAGAGGATGTGTGGATCAGGTGTTTGCTTTGAAGAATGTATGTGAGAAATACTTAGAAAAGCAAATGGATTTGTATGTAGCTTTTATGGATCTGGAGAAGGCATATGATAGAGTTGATAGAGATGGTCTGTGGAAGGTATTAAGAATATATGGTGTGGGAGGAAAGTTGTTAGAAGCAGTGAAAAGTTTTTATCGAGGATGTAAGGCATGTGTACGTGTAGGAAGAGAGGAAAGTGATTGGTTCTCAGTGAATGTAGGTTTGCGGCAGGGGTGTGTGATGTCTCCATGGTTGTTTAATTTGTTTATGGATGGGGTTGTTAGGGAGGTAAATGCAAGAGTTTTGGAAAGAGGGGCAAGTATGAAGTCTGTTGGGGATGAGAGAGCTTGGGAAGTGAGTCAGTTGTTGTTCGCTGATGACACAGCGCTGGTGGCTGATTCATGTGTGAAACTGCAGAAGCTGGTGACTGAGTTTGGTAAAGTGTGTGGAAGAAGAAAGTTAAGAGTAAATGTGAATAAGAGCAAGGTTATTAGGTACAGTAGGGTTGAGGGTCAAGTCAATTGGGAGGTGAGTTTGAATGGAGAAAAACTGGAGGAAGTGAAGTGTTTTAGATATCTGGGAGTGGATCTGGCAGCGGATCGAACCATGGAAGCGGAAGTGGATCATAGGGTGGGGGAGGGGGCGAAAATTCTGGGGGCCTTGAAGAATGTGTGGAAGTCGAGAACATTATCTCGGAAAGCAAAAATGGGTATGTTTGAAGGAATAGTGGTTCCAAAAATGTTGTATGGTTGCGAGGCGTGGGCTATGGATAGAGAAGTGCGCAGGAGGATGGATGTGCTGGAAATGAGATGTTTGAGGACAATGTGTGGTGTGAGGTGGTTTGATCGAGTGAGTAACGTAAGGGTAAGAGAGATGTGTGGAAATAGAAAGAGCGTGGTTGAGAGAGCAGAAGAGGGTGTTTTGAAGTGGTTTGGGCACATGGAGAGAATGAGTGAGGAAAGATTGACCAAGAGGATATATGTGTCGGAGGTGGAGGGAACAAGGAGAAGAGGGAGACCAAATTGGAGGTGGAAAGATGGAGTGAAAAAGATTTTGTGTGATCGGGGCCTGAACATGCAGGAGGGTGAAAGGAGGGCAAGGAATAGAGTGAATTGGAGCGATGTGGTATACCGGGGCTGACGTGCTGTTGAATCAAGGCATGTGAAGCGTCTGGGGTAAACCATGGAAAGCTGTGTAGGTATGTATATTTGCGTGTGTGGACGTATGTATATACATGTGTATGGGGGGGGGGTTGGGCCATTTCTTTCGTCTGTTTCCTTGCACTACCTCGCAAACGCGGGAGACCGACAAAGTATAAAAAAAAAAAGAAAAAATATTTGTTTATTATACTTTGTTGCTCTCTTCCACATTAGCAAAGTAGCGCAAGGAAACAGAGGAAAGAATGGCACTGCCCACCTAATACATACAATTGTATATACATAAACGCCCACACACACACATGTACATACCTATACATTTCAATACATACATATACATGCGCAGACATATACATATATACACATTTACATATTCATACTTGCTGCCTTCATCCATTTCCATTGCCACACTGCCACACATGATACAGCAACCCCCTCCCCCTGCACGTGTATGAGGTAGTGCTAGGAAATTACAACAAAGGCCACATTCGTTCACACTCATTCTCAAGCTGTCATGTGTAATGCACTGAAACCGCATCTCCCTTTCCACATCCAGGCCCACAAGCTTTCAATGGTTTACCCCAGATGCTTCACATGCCCTTCTTCAATCCATTGATAAGCAGAATTTTCCATTACATTTTGACTATTAAATTCAAGAACCTTACTTTTCAGCTTGTTGATATGGAAGGAACAGACATGTAGCTGCTTGTTAGATTTTTTTATTGTTAGACTTATTTAGGAATGTAGAAAATCTTTTACAAGTAAGGGGGCCCTTTTATTTGATTTCTTAAGGTTGAAATATCTCCCAGTCATCGCCATCTTGAATGAAAGGAAAGATAATGAGTATGAAAGAAAAAAGATAGATGGGATTCATCTCAATTCCTTAGGTGCTTTATGGGATCCTCCAAAAGATGGAAAAGTTATAAGAAGGTAATTTTTTTTGTGGTGCTCCACTATATCAAGGAAGGAAATGTCATAATGGTCAGTTCAAATGTGGCTGGTCTCCACATGGACCCTGAGGTAAGCAGCATTTAGTCACATTTTACAGAGTAGAGAACTAGAGACAAATATAGCCTGTAGAACAGAAAGAGGGAAGCAGTACCACAGTGGACTGACGGATGATTTAAGGGAGGATGAATGAATCTTGTAGGTATGAAATAACTACTTGGAGAAAAAATAATTGCATCATCTTTATAATGCCCACTGTTTTGAGAAGCAGATTTGGTGATGTTCATTATGTAGGATGTCGAGGATAGAGTTGAAGATCTTGTGCCCACTATGTTTTGTAGTTTAATTGTAGAAAATGAGTGAGATTTGAAAGATGTATAGTGGGAGTTGTATTTTTGCAGTGCTTAATAAAACCAGTTTACTGCTTTCCCAATTTTAGATGTATTGTCCTGAATCAAGAGAGGAATTATGTTTAGGACAAGAAAAAGATTGAATATTGGAGTGAGAAAAGGAAAAAAAGGCAGTTGAAGTATGTAGAGTGGTATCATTGTTGTAAGGTTTAAAGTTTAAAGCAAGATCATTAATGGAAAGAAGAAAAGTGGATAGGCAGTAGGATAGAATAATATGCAACCAATATCCTAGTTTCATTATTATTGCATTTCAAAGCAGATGATATAAGAAGTTCTGTACTTCCAATGTTTTTCTAGCTCTTATAACTTGCTCTGGTTCTTCTTCTACTTCTCCTTCCCTTTGAACTAAGCTCAGTACCTTTTTCTCCTTACCATGCCCAGGATACACATCCATGGTTTTATGCTGACAGGATTTGTTTACTGATGAATTTAAATGGGATTCCTCCACTCCTAATTTGATTCTTTCTCATTTTAACCCCATTTCCTGAGTTGCTATAAATTGATGTTATACATATTTATTTATTTATTTTATTTATTTTGCTTTGTCGCTGTCTCCCGCGTTAGCGAGGTAGCGCAAGGAAACAGACGAAAGAATGGCCCAACCCACCCACATACACGTGTATATACATACACATCCTCACACGCAAATATACATACATATACATCTCAATGTACACATATATATACACACACAGACATATACATATATACACATGTACATAAGTCATACTGTCTGCCTTTATTTATTCCCATCGCCACCCCGCCACACATGGAATAACAACCCCCTCCCCCCTCATGTGTGTGAGGTAGCGCTAGGAAAAGACAACAAAGGCCACATTTGTTCACACTCAGTCTCTAGCTGTCATGTAATAATGCACCAAAACCACCGCTCCCTTTCCACATCCAGGCCCCGCAGAACTTTCCATGGTTTACCCCAGATGCTTCACATGCACTGGTTCAATCCACTGACAGCACGTCGACCCCGGTATGCCACATCGTTCCAATTCACTCTATTCCTTGCATGCCTTTCACCCTCCTGCATATTTACATACTCAAAAATAAATTTACCATTATTGTCCTTCCAGTTTCTTAGTTTATTTTAACATCCCTTATGTATGTAAATGCAGCTTCATTCTATCATTGTGTTCTGTTGATTAGTGTGTTTAGACATATGTAGATTTCCTTTTCTTTGTTATCTCATCATTGCACATGAGCTATATATGACATCACTGTTCACCATACATGAAGAACCTCTTATGACTGTGGAGGGATTGTTTTCTTTGGATGTGTAAACAGTTGCATAGCATGGCCAGTATTCTTTCTGTTCATTGTTACTGAATAGGGTAAGTGAACACCCATGATGAGTCAGTGGTTGTGTGTTAAGAAAAGGACAATGGTAGGGTTGTGTTGTGCATGTAATATCAAGGTAGTGATGATTTTGAGAATTTTTAAAGGTTATTGAAAACATTTTGAAGATTTCTGCTTAAGTTTATGTGGGATGAATCTCAAGCTTTGTTGGATATGGTCATCTGCACACTTATGGGAAAAATTTCCATTGCATTAAAGCAGGTTTTCTTGCTTCCCAGCATTTACCTAACCCTATGTATATATTCATTACTTAACATTTTTATCCAGCTTTCAGTAAAAAGATATTAGACAGATGCAAATGAACTGCTGAATTTACCTCCAAAAGTCTTTACATCTTATCTCACTTTATATTTCTGAATTACACACATTTGTGACCAGTGTTATGATTAATAGGACTGCAAATGTTTTTGATTGTAGCCAAGTTTTATAAAATAGATATAGTATTTTTGGAAGTAATTTCATAAAACATCCTCAGTGTTTTAAATTTACAAGCGACATTGCTGTTTCCTGTGGGGTGGGGTGGTGCTGGGAATGGATAAAGGTGAGCAAATAATAATAGGATAGGAGCTAAGGAAGGAGCAGCACTTGTCGTGGAGCAGAAGTTGTGAGAGTATATGACAGAGTGTTATAAAGTAAATTCTAGATTAATGTGGGCAGAATTGAAAGTGGATGGAGAGAGATGGGTGATTATTGGTCCCTATGCACCTGGTCATGAGAAGAAAGATCATGAGAGGCAAGTGTTTTGGGAGCAGCTGAGTGAGTGTCTTAGCAGCTTTTATGCATTAAACCAGGTTTAAGTGATGGGTGATTTAAATGTGAAGTTAAGAAATGTGGCAGTTTAGGGTATAATTGGTGTACATGGGGTGTTCAGTGCAGTAAATGGAAATGATGAAGAGCTTGTGAATTTGTGTGCAGAGGAGATACTGGTGATTGGGAATACCCGTTTTAAAAAGAGAGATATAAATAAGTATGCATGTGTGAGTAGAAGAGATAGCCAAAGGGCATTATTGGATTAATTGATAGGCGTGTAAAAGAGACTTCTGGATTTTAATATGCTGAGAGGGGCAGCTGTGGGGGATGTCTGATCACTATCTTGTGGACTTATAGAGGTTTTCAAGAAAGAGGAGACAATGTTGGGTAGAAGAGAGTGGTGAGAGTAAGTGAGCTTGGAAAGGTGACTTGTGTGAGGAAATACCAGGAGACATTGAGTGTAGAATGGCAAAAGGTATGAGCAAATGACATCAGGAGGGTGAGGGAAGAATGGGATGTACTTAGGGAAGCAGTGATGGCTTGCACAAAAGATGCATCTGACATGAGAAAGGTGGGAGGTGGGCAGATTAGAGAGGGTAGTGAGTGGTGGGATGAAAAAGTAAGGTTGTTAGTGACAGAGAAAAGAGAGGCATTTGGACAATACTTGCAAGGAAGTAGTGCAAATGACTGGGAGATGTATGAAAGTAAGCAGAAGGAAGTCAAGAGAAAGGTGCAAAGGTTGTAAAAGAGGGCAATTGAGAGTTGGGGAGAGAGAGTATCATTGAATTTTAGGAAGTAGGTAAATAATGTGTGTAAGACAAGAGAACAAATGGGACCATCGGTGAAGGGGGCTAATGGGGAGGTAATAACAGATAGTGGTGAAGTTAGAAGAGATGGAGTGAGTATTTTAAAGGTTTCTTGAATGTGTTTGATGATAGAGTGGCACAAATTTAACAACCATGGAGACATCATGCACCCCTGGCACAAACTGACATTCTCTGATAACTAATCACTTTCCTCTCTTCCTACTCTTACACATGCCTTACATCCTTGGTAAAAACTTTTCACTGCCTCTAGCAACTTACCTCCCACACCATATTTTCTTAATACCTTCCACAAAGCATCTGTATCAACCCTATCATATGCCTTCTCAAGATCCATAAATGCTACATATAAATCCATCCGTTTTTCTAAGTATTTCTCACATACGTTCTTCAAAGCAAACACCTGATCTATGCATCCTCTACCTCTCCTGAAACCCCAATGCTCTTGGAACCAAATCTGATGCTCTATATATGCCTTTATCCTCTCAATCAATACCCTCCCATATAATTTCCAAGGAATACTCAACAAACTTATACCTCTGTGATTTCAACACTCACCTGTATCCCCTTTTCCTTTTTACAATACATGTAAAGATATTTATATCTTTTGTTTTGAAATGGTTTGGGCACATGGAGAGAATGAGTGAGGAAAGATTGACCAAGAGGATATATGTGTCGGAGGTGGAGGGAACGAGGAGAAGTGGAAGACCAAATTGGAGGTGGAAAGATGGAGTGAAAAAGATTTTGAGTGATCGGGGCCTGAACATGCAAGAGGGTGAAAGGCGGGCAAGGAATAGAGTGAATTGGATCGATGTGGTATACCGGGGTCGACATGCTGTCAATGGATTGAATCAGGGCATGTGAAGCGTCTGGGGTAAACCATGGAAAGTTCTGTGGGGCCTGGATGTGGAAAGGGAGCTGTGGTTTCGGGCATTATTGCATGACAGCTAGAGACTAAGTGTGAACGAATGGGGCCTTTGTTGTCTTTTCCTAGTGCTACCTCGCACACATGAGGGGGGAGGGGGATGTTATTCCATGTGTGGCGGGGTGGCGATGGGAATAAATAAAGGCAGACAGTATGAATTATGTACATGTGTATATATGTATATGTCTGTGTGTGTATATATATGTGTACATTGAGATGTTTAGGTATGTATATTTGTGTGTGTGGACATGTATGTATATACATGTGTATGGGGGTGGGTTGGGCCATTTCTTTCGTCTGTTTCCTTGCACTACCTCGCAAACGTGGGAGACAGCGACAAAGCAAAATGAATAAATAAATGAATATTTATTATACTTTGTCGCTGTCTCCCGCGTTAGCGAGGAAGTTCAAGTAAACAGACAAAAGAATGGCCCAACACCCACATACGCATGTATATACATACACGTCCACACTCAACACATATACATACCTATACATCTCAATGTATACATATATATACATACACAGACATAAACATATATACACATGTATATAATTCATACTTTCTGCCCTTATTCATTCCCGTCGCCACCCCGCCACACATGAAATGAAAAACCTTCTCCCCGCATGTGCGTGAGGTAGCGCTAGGAAAAGACAACAAAGGCCACATTCGTTCACGCTCAGTCTCTAGTTGTCATGTATAATGCACCGAAACCACAGCTCCTTTTCCACATCCAGGCCCAAAAAAACTTTCCATCGTTTACCCTAGATGCTTCACATGCCCTGGCTCAATCCATTGACAACACGTCGACCCCGCTATACCACATCGTTCCAATTCACTCTATTCCTTGTACACCTTTCACCCTCCTGCATGTTCAGGCCCTGATCACTCAAAACCTTTTTCACTCCATCTTTCCACCTCCAATTTGGTCTCCCACTTCTCCTCGTTCCCTCCACCTCTGACACATATATCCTCTTTATCAATCTTTCCTCACTCGTTCTCTCCATGTGACCAAACCATTTCAAAACACTCTCTTCTGCTCTCTCAACCACACTCTTTTTATTACCACACATCTCTCTTACCCTATTATTACTCACTCGATCAAACCACCTCACACCACATATTGTCCTCAAACATCTCATTTCCAACACATCCACCCTCCACCGCACAACTCTATCTATAGCCCATGCCTCACAACCATATAACGTTGTTGGAACCACTATTCCTTCAAACATACCCATTTTTGCTTTCCAAGATAACGTTCTCGACTTCCACACATTTTTCAACGCTCCCAGAATTTTCGCCCCTTCCCCCACCCTATGATTCACTTCCGCTTCCATGGTTCCATCCACTGCCAAATCCACTCCCAGATATCTAAACCACTTTACTTCCTCCAATTTTTCTCCATTCAAACTTACCTCCCAATTGACTTGTCCCTCAACCTTACTGTACTTAATAACCTTACTCTTATTCAGATTTACTCTCAACTTTCTTCTTTCACACACTTTACCAAACTCAGTCACCAGCTTCTGCAGTTTTTCACCCGAATCTGCCTCCAATGCTGTATCATCAGCGAATAATAGCTGACTCACTTCCCAAGCTCTATCATCCATAACAGACTGCATACTTGCCCCTCTTTCCAAAACTCTTTCATTCACCTCCCTAACAACCCCATCCATAAACAAATTAAACAACCATGGAGACATCATGCACCCCTGCCGCAAACCACCATTCACTGAGAACCAATCACTTTCCTCTCTTCCTACACGTACACCTGCCGTACATCCTCGATAAAAACTTTTCACTGCTTCTAACAACTTACCTCCCACACCATATGTTCTTAATACCTTCCGCAGAGCATCTCTATCAACTCTATCATATGCCTTCTCCAGGTCTATAAATGCTCCATAAAGATCCATTTGTTTTTCTGAGTATTTCTCACATACATTCTTCAAAGCAAACACCTGATCCACACATCCTCTACCACTTCTGAAACCACACTGCTCTTCCCCAATCTGATGCTCTGTACATTTCAACTTATACAAACATATACATATATACACATGTACATATTCTTACATGCTGCCTTCATGCATTCCCGTTGCCACCCCGCCACACATGAAATGGCAACCCCCTCGCCCCGCATGCACACGAGATAGTGCTATTAAAAGACAACAAAGGCCACAGTCTCTAGCTTTCGAGTGTAATACACCGAAACCATTGCTCCCTTTCCACATCTAGCTTCCACAAAACTTTCAATGATTTACCCCAGACTCTTCAAATGCCCTGGTTCAATCCATTGACAGCACATTGACCCAGGTATACCACATTGTTCCAGTTCACTCTATTCCTTGCATGACTTTCACCCTCCTGTATGTTCAGGCCCAATTGCTCAAAATCTTTTTCACTCCATCCTTCTACCTCCAATTTGGTCTCCTATATCTTGTTCCCTCCACCTCTGACACATATATCCTCTTTGTCAATCTTTCCTCACTCCTTCTCTCCATGTGACCAACCATTTCAATACACCCTCTTCTGCTCTCTCAACCACACTCTTTTTATTACCACACGTTTCTTTTACCCTTTCATTACTTACTCGATCAAACCACCTCACACCACATATTGTCCTCAAACATCTCATTTCCAACACATCCTCCCTCCTCTGCACAACCCTATCTATGGCCCATGCCTCGCATCCATATAACACTGTTGGAGCCACTATTCCTTCAAACATACCCATTTTTGCCTTCCACACATTCTTTAACGCTCCCAGAACCTTCGCACTCTCCCCCACCCTGTGGCTCACTTCTGTTTCCTTGGTTCCATCTGCTGCTAAGTCCACTTCCAGATATCTAGAACACTTCACTTCCTCCAATTTTTCTCCATTCAAACTTACCTCCCAATTAGCTTGTCCCTCCTCCCTACTGAACCTAATAACCTTGCTTTTATTCACATTTACTCTCACCTTTCTTCTTTCACACATTTTACCAAACTCAGTAACTAGCTTTTGCAGTTTCTCACCTGAATCACCCACCAGCACTGTATCACCAGCGAAGAACAACTGATTCGCTTCTCAAGCCTTCTCATCCAAAACAGACTGCATAATCTCCCCTCCTATTCCCTGCACTCCTTTCATCCTCCTGTATGTTCAGGACCCAATTGCTTAAAATATTTTTCATTCCATCCTTTCATCTACAGTTTGGTCTCCTGCTTCCCCTCGTTCCCTCCAAATCTAACATGGATATCCTCTTTGTCAATCTTTCCTCACTCATTTTCTCCATGTGTCCAAACTCTTTCAACACACCCACCTCTGCTCTCTCAACCACACTTTTTTATTACCACACATCTCTCTTACCCTTTCATTACTTACTTGATCAATCCAACTCATATCACATATTGTCCTCAAACATCTCTTTCCACACATCCTCTACCACTTCTGAAACCACACTGCTCCTCCCCAGTCTGATGCTCTGTACATTTCAACTTATACAAACATATACATATATACACATGTACATAAGTCATACTGTCTGCCTTTATTTATTCCCATCGCCACCCCGCCACACATGAAATGAAAAACCTTCTCCCCGCATGTGCGTGAGGTAGCGCTAGGAAAAGACAACAAAGGCCACAGTCTCTAGCTTTCGAGTGTAATACACCGAAACCATTGCTCCCTTTCCACATCCAGGCCCAAAAAAACTTTCCATCGTTTACCTAGATGCTTCACATGCCCTGGCTCAATCCATTGACAACACGTCGACCCCCGCTATACCACATCGTTCCAATTCACTCTATTCCTTGTACACCTTTCACCCTCCTGCATGTTCAGGCCCTGATCACTCAAAACCTTTTTCACTCCATCTTTCCACCTCCAATTTGGTCTCCCACTTCTCCTCGTTCCCTCCACCTCTGACACATATATCCTCTTTGTCAATCTTTCCTCACTCGTTCTCTCCATGTGACCAACCATTTCAATACACCCTCTTCTGCTCTCTCAACCACACTTTTTTATTACCACACATCTCTCTTACCCTTTCATTACTTACTTGATCAATCCAACTCATATCACATATTGTCCTCAAACATCTCATTTCCAAAACATCCTCCCTCCTCTGCACAACCCTATCTATGGCCCATGCCTCGCATCCATATAACACTGTTGGAGCCACTATTACTTCAAACATACCCATTTTTGCTTTCCAAGATAACGTTCTCGACTTCCACACATTTTTCAACGCTCCCAGAATTTTCGCCCCTTCCCCCACCCTATGATTCACTTCCGCTTCCATGGTTCCATCCGCTGCCAAATCCACTCCCAGATATCTAAAACACTTCACTTCCTCCAATTTTTCTCCATTCAAACTTACCTCCCAATTAGCTTGTCCCTCCTCCCTACTGAACCTATAACCTTGCTTTTATTCACATTTACTCTCACCTTTCTTCTTTCACACATACCCCATTTTTGCTTTCCAAGATAACGTTCTCGACTTCCACACATTTTTCAACGCTCCCAGAATTTTCGCCCCTTCCCCCACCCTATGATTCACTTCCGCTTCCATGGTTCCATCCGCTGCCAAATCCACTCCCAGATATCTAAAACACTTCACTTCCTCCAATTTTTCTCCATTCAAACTTACCTCCCAATTAGCTTGTCCCTCCTCCCTACTGAACCTATAACCTTGCTTTTATTCACATTTACTCTTAACTTTTTTCTTTCACACATTTTACCAAACTCAGTCACCAGCTTCTGCAGTTTCTCACATGAATCAGCCACCAGTGCTGTATCATCAGCGAATAATAGCTGACTCACTTCCCAAGCTCTCTTATCCCAACAGACTGCTTACTTGCCCCTCTTTCCAAAACTCTTTCATTCACCTCCCTAACAACCCCATCCATAAACAAATTAAACAACCATGGAGACATCACACACCCCTGCCGCAAACCTACATTCACTGAGAACCAATCACTTTCCTCTCTTCCTACTCTTACACATGCCTTACATCCTCGATAAAAACTTTTTCACTCCATCTTTCCACCTCCAATTTGGTCTCCCACTTCTCCTCGTTCCCTCCACCTCTGACACATATATCCTCTTTGTCAATCTTTCCTCACTCGTTCTCTCCATGTGACCAACCATTTCAATACACCCTCTTCTGCTCTCTCAACCACACTCTTTTTATTACCACACATCTCTCTTACCCTTTCATTACTTACTTGATCAATCCAACTCATATCACATATTGTCCTCAAACATCTCATTTCCAAAACATCCTCCCTCCTCTGCACAACCCTATCTATGGCCCATGCCTCGCATCCATATAACACTGTTGGAGCCACTATTACTTCAAACATACCCATTTTTGCTTTCCAAGATAACGTTCTCGACTTCCACACATTTTTCAAGGCTCCCAGAATTTTCGCCCCCTCCCCCACCCTATGATCCACTTCTGCTTCCATGGTTCCATCCGCTGACAGATCCACTCCCAGATATCTAAAACACTTTACTTCCTCCAGTTTTTCTCCATTCAAACTTACCTCCCAATTGACTTGACCCTCAACCCTACTGTACCTAATAACCTTGCTCTTACTCACATTTACTCTTAACTTTCTTCTTTCACACACTTTACCAAACTCAGTCACCAGCTTCTGCAGTTTCTCACATGAATCAGCCACCAGCGCTGTATCATCAGTGAACAACAACTGACTCACTTCCCAAGCTCTCTCATCCACAACAGACTTCATACTTGCCCCTCTTTCCAAAACTCTCGCATTCTCCTCCCTAACACCCCCCTCCATAAACAAATTAAACAACCATGGAGACATCACACACCCCTGCCACAAACCTACGTTCACTGAGAACCAATCACTTTCCTTTCTTCCTACATGTACACATGCCTTACATCCTCGATAAAAACTTTTCACTGCTTCTAACAACTTGCCTCCCACACCATTTATTCTTATTACCTTCCACAGAGCATCTCTATCAACTCTATCATATGCCTTCTCCAGATCCATTGATGCTACATACAAATCCATTTGCTTTTCTAAGTATTTCTCACATACATTCTTCAAAGCAAACACATGATTCACACATCCTCTACCACTTCTGAAACCACACTGCTCTTCCCCAGTCTGATGCTCTGTACATGCCTTCACCCTCTCAATCAATACCCTCCCATATAATTTACCAGGAATACTCAACAAACTTATACCTCTAAAATTTGAGCACTCACTCTTATCCCCTTTGCCTTTGTACAATGGCACTATGCACGCATTCCGCCAATCCTCAGGCACCTCACCATGAGTCATACATACATTAAATAACCTTACCAACCAGTCAATAATACAGTCACCCCCTTTATTAATAAATTCCACTGCAATACCATCCAAACCTGCTGCCTTGCCGGCTTTCATCTTCCGCAAAGCTTTTACTACCTCTTCTCTGTTTACCAAATCATTTTCCCTAACCCTCTCACTTTGCACACCGCCTCGACCAAAACACCCTATATCTGCCACTCTATCATCAAACACATTCAACAAACCTTCAAAATACTCACTCCATCTCCTTCTCACATCACCACTACTTGTTATCACCTCCCCATTTGTGCCCTTCACTGAAGTTCCCATTTGCTCCCTTGTCTTACGCACTTTATTTACCTCCTTCCAGAACATCCTTTTATTCTCCCTAAAATTTAATGATACTCTCTCACCCCAACTCTCATTTTCCCTCTTTTTCACCTCTCACACCTTTCTCTTGACCTCCTGTCTCTTTTTTTATACATCTCCCACTCAATTGCATTTTTTCCCAGCAAAAATCGTCCAAATGCCTCTCTCTTCTCTTTCACTAATAATCTTACTTCTTCATCCCACCACTCACTACCCTTTCTAATCAACCCACCTCCCACTCTTCTCATGCCACAAGCATCTTTTGCGCAATCCATCACTGATTTCCTAAATACATCCCATTCCTCCCCCACTCCCCTTACTTCCATTGTTCTCACCTTTTTCCATTCTGTACTCAGTCTCTCCTGGTACTTCCTCACACAGGTCTCCTTCCCAAGCTCACTTACTCTCACCACCCTCTTCACCCCAACATTCACTCTTCTTTTCTGAAAACCCATACAAATCTTCACCTCAGCCTCCACAAGATAATGATCAGACATCCCTCCAGTTGCACCTCTCAGCACATTAACATCCAAAAGTCTCTCTTTCGCGCGCCTGTCAATTAACACGTAATCCAATAACGCTCTCTGGCCATCTCTCCTACTTACATACGTATACTTATGTATATCTCGCTTTTTAAACCAGGTATTCCCAATCACCAGTCCTTTTTCAGCACATATATCTACAAGCTCTTCACCATTTCCATTTACAACACTGAACACCCCATGTATACCAATTATTCCCTCAACTGCCACATTACTCACCTTTGCATTCAAATCACCCATCACTATATTTTTAATATCTAATGATATTATACATATTTTATGTGTCCTAGAATAGTGATACCTTGATTTATGCATCATATATTTTTTCTCTTGATGAAATGCTGATGGAAAGTCCTGTAGAATTCTAGTATGACTGTAAATATTTGAAGAGCCTTTTGCTTGAAAAATTCCAATATTTTAGAGTGTTTCGAGAAAAATACGTAGATGCCTCTGGATATTATAGATAACTAATAACTCTTGGTTTTATACATTGCCATCATGGACAGCACACTGGTTTCCTCACTTTCTCAAAAGTTCATCCTTTTTTTCTAGACTTATACAATCTTTTTGTTGTGAAATGCTACTTGTGTTTCCTTGATATGGGAAAGTATTCATAGCTGGTATTGTTAGTTAAAGTTATACAAGAGGTGCATGTTAGACCATCAAAACAGTGTCAGCATAATTTCAAGAAGGTAATTTTGAGAAAACTGCATTTTAAATATTGAATTCTGGATATCTTAAAAACTGAAAAAGGGATTTAAACAAGATTTCACAAAGAAATTTTGTTTGTAGTGGCCAGTTGGTTATTCATATTTTATGAAAATCCAATCCCTCTCCCTCCCTCTTCCCATCAGCATGCTAAAGATTTTTGAACATTTTTGTGAAAGTTGTGACAATGCTTTGTTAATATACGAAGAGTTTTTGTGTGAAATATGGTAAAAATTGGTCAAAGGTGAAGGTCACGAGTGAAGGTCAGAGTTTGCCTAGTAGAATGTAAATGTGATAGAGGGATGTGTTGTTGGAAAGTTGAGTTGATTATACTTAATAACTCATAAGATAATGGTAATGATGACAAAGAGGATAGGTATTAGTTTTATCTTGTCTTAGGAAGTTATTATGCTTAAGTGAAAGTGGTGCAGTGGGAGCACTGGTTTATATTCATGCTACTTATTGTTTGGATCGATGTCTTTTGTGATGGTCTTAATACAAGCAGTATCTGTGTCTTGGATCAGTGCCTTTAGTTCATGTTCATAATTGTCACAGACATTACAGGTATCAGACTTGGATGGGAAGTAGCTAAGGTTAAACTTTGTATTAAACACGGTGTGGTATTGCGAGGCTTTGGCCAACTTTTCATTGAGGTGTTCCACGTGCATCTATTCCAGGTACTTCCTAAACATCTTAGTAATGTGTAATTCAAAAATACTCTTCGAAAAGACTTTTATCCCTGTTGTAGTGACTGCTTAGAGCAGGGAAACTTTTGATGTGTTGCAACATGAGCTTAGTAACAGAGTCAGGCATCCTCCATGTCTTTTCCTGCTTCCCAAGCTTCCTACTGTGTACACTGCCAGTTCATTGCAGTTTGCCTATAACAGTGTGCACAGGGCATAAGTGCTATTTTTGTGTGTTAAGTGCATGTAAGTATTGATTGAGGAACACATTAGTGCTTGTATCTCAAAATGGCGATTTTGCCACCTATGCCAATGCTAATGTAGGAGCCACAATTACATTGATGAATGATGGGTTATCAACATTACTACAACTTGGGGTAGGTGAGATATGGAACTTATTACCATTGAAATTTGTTTCTAGAGGGATTCATTGACTTAATGGTATTCAGAAAGCATTTTACATAATGCCCTGAGTTTCTGAATTTGAAATTTGTGATTGTAGAATGCTATTATATACAAAAATAGAAAGGTGTACCAGCAGTGCTAATACAGTAGTTATAGTGCCCCACATCATGTTTCATCCTGACAGAGAATTAATGGTGAAGGCTTACTTTGTGAGCATCATATTATGAGCACATGTAAGTGGATAAAGGGACCTTGACATTGACTTATATATGGAAGGAGTTTGGGAGGAAGAAAGTGAAAGCCAGGAAACTCTCTCAGACCTGGTCACAGACATGGTGAGGGTGTGATACAATGCAGCAAGTGAACAACAAATCCCAGGCATGGACAGAGTCTGTAGATGCTATGCAAAAGGAAATTGTGTGTATGGCAAGACTGGCATACTGTACTAGGGAAAATGTAAATTTGAGGACCTTGGTAAGTGTTTGAACTGGCTGAAGTAAAGTAAATGCCAGTATTGGGAAGGATACAGATTCTACCTTCCAGAATTGTGCAAACAATTACTGTAGATTAAGCACTGCCTGAATTAGTTCTGTAAGAGTCACCACATATCATGGACAATAAGACATATCCATAGTGCCCATCAAAATACACATTTTTTTTAGTGACACACATTGGACCAACAGAAGCAGGAAAGAACTGCCAGAGGAGAAAGTGACATTGGTTCCCCCTCTTCAGAATAGTGAGTGAAGTGAAAGCTTTTTTCCAGTTTCAGCAGAACAGAGCATATTAACCCCCAGAACAATACAGAGACAAATTAATGTTCTTTTTTATATGCCATCATACAGTGACTGAAATCACTTAGAATAAATAAAATCCCATTTATAAAAGACTTGCTAAACAAGTGTAGTATTTATTGTCTACACTGAAACACACACACAAGACCTTTGAACTGTGAGGTGTGTATCCCAAAGTTCAACCTGTACAGATGCGACAGGACCGAACAGTCATGTGGAGGAGTTGCACTGTAAATAGTACATACACTTATAATAACTGAGCTTGTAAACTCTTCAAATGATGTAGTAGAAGCACTCATTATCAAGATGGAAATCTCGAACCTGATCATTGCAGTAATCTATAGGCTGCCTGACTCAAAACCTCATGAATTTATGGAACAGATAAGAAATAGAATCATATCTCAACCTCCTTGGAAACCCATTCCCAAATATGATTATCTTAAGAGACTTCAACCTACCACAGATTTAATGGAGAAATTCAAGAAATAACATTGTAGCAGAAAATGCATCCCCTCCCCGACATACGTTTGAGTTCTATTTTGACCAACCGGTTGGATCTCAAAATGGATGTAAGTCAGACATATGTCAGCATGGAATGTAGAATGCATATACCTGTATAGCATTCTTTGTCATACTCAAGTTCTCTCATGATTACCTCTTTTTTTTATGACCAGCTTTATTATATGATTCTGTAGTTTCTTTTTACCTCTTGTATAAGACTCGTTTTGTTCATATTTCACCATTCTTATTTCTTGATTTATATTTTTTTCCGGTCGTATGTACTGATGGTCATAAGTCACATAGGTTGTAAGGAGGGGAGAGCTTGTTCTGACAGTGGAAGCAGTTTGGATGAACAACTGCAAAAAATGAGTTATTCAGACTATGTGAAAAGATCTCTCTGAGCCAACAATATCAAAGCCAAATGAAGTAAATAGCATTCTGGACTTAATCTTAAATAATGTGGACTTAATATGGAGCAGTACTATCTCTACCACCTTATACTCTCATCACAATCTAATGGAAGTAAAAACAAGCTTGGATGCTAAACTGCCTATTAAGAACACAGAAGACATTGGGGGTGTTTTTAATAACTTTGCTTTTAATAGTAAACATATGAATTGGGAGGATGTGGTCAATGAGATGTCTAACATCTACAACACAATGAGAAACCCTGCTGAGTATCAAAACAGAGGAGGAATGTGTAAAATGACATCACTTCGGTACTTCAGTCATGAGCAGACACATACCAGCAAGAAGAAAACATGAAAGGTCTAGACTAGAATGAGTAATACGAGCACTTTCAGGAGGCAAATAAGAATCGCAGATCTTCTAAAGAAGCCACCGTTCACCCAACAAAGAACAGAAGACCTGTTAAGTGAATTATCAGATGTAGACCATAAGCTAAAAATGTCATATGCCAAAGGAAAAAGAAGAAAAAGCTATAAAGAAATAAGAAATAAACCAAAATACTTTTACTCATATGCAAAATAGAAATCCAGAACCATAATCTCCATAGACCAATTCAAAACAGAAAAAGGTTTCTTTACAGATTACTGCCAAGAGATGAGTGAGGTTCTAAAAAGGTAATATGAATCAGTATTCAGTGAGTCAAAAACGACATTTAAAGTTAATAACCAACAGACTTCTTCCTAACAGTAAACCCCTAATTAAACACATGACTTATATCACCTTCTCAACTCAAGATTTCAAGAGGCCCATTAAGAGCATGCCTTACACTCGGCCAAAGGTCCGGCCTCATGAAAATCAGTCATTTTAAAGAAATGCACGTCACCTCTAACAAGTGCATTAGGTGTTCTCTATAGAAAAGTCTAGATTCTGGCATACATTTGCAAGTCTGACACTGACCCAGATTGCTCCACTATGCAAAAGTGGAAGCAAAAAACTGTTGACCAGTAACATTAACATCACACGTCATTAAAATCTTCGAGAAAGTCCAGAAAGGCAAGATGACTTAATTTATTGACAAACGAGCTTCATAACTTAGGACAACATGGTTTCAAGGTGAGAAGATCTTGCCTATCTCAGTTGCTTGACTATTATGATAGGATTGTTGAAGCCCAGGGAAACAAAGAAAATGCTGATGTGATTGACACAGACTGCAAAAGCACTTGACAAAAGCGACCATGGTGTCATAACAAGTGAAATGAGAAAGATGGGATTGACTGGAAAAATTTTGAAATGGATATACAATTTCTTACTTAATAGATCACTTATTGTAAACCATGCCATATCCAGTGCCTCCATAATAAAAATCTCATTCCCAAGGAATTGAACCTCCTTCTGTCTGATAGTAACACAAACATGAGCCAGAGTTCCATATCATCCTTTTGCAGATGATACAAGAATAGGAATGAAAATCACATCAATAGAGGATGTTGAAAGGCTGCTAAGACACATAAATGAATTCTTTAACTGGGTAACTGAGAACACATGGTTCTGAGTGGAGATCATTTTCAATTCCTTTGGTTTGGTTAAAGTGAAGAAATCAAAAAGAACTCAGAATATCATAGATACAAATGCTACTGTAAACCAAATGAATAATTTGAAAGACCTTAGAGTAATAATGTCTAACAACCTAACCTTCAGTGAACACAACAAAACATTGGTTGCCTCATGCAGAAGGATGGCAGGTTGGATCCTGTGGACCTTCAAGACGAAAGAAGAAAAACCAATCATGATATTATTGAAGGCATTAATTCTTTCATGAATTGAGTACTGTCGCATTCTAATGTCACCCTCCAAGGTGGACAAAATTGCAGATTTAGAAAGTGTTGAGAGATCTTTCACGGCCTATATTAATGTGGTTAAGAGAGTAGATTACTTGGAATGACTGAAAATACAGAGGCTGTACTTGGAAAATTCTAGAAGGTATGGTTCGCAACTTACATTTGGAAATAACATCCTACTAGGACAAGAGGCATAAAAGATGTAAAAGGTGCCATATGCATGATGAGGAAGAACACCTGAAACATATGAGGGCCAAGACCCTTCATGACCTTGCTATTTCTCACTTGAAACAGCATGGGATGCCTGGTGTAAAAGTTCAAAGAGTGCAACTGGACAAGTTCCTACTAAATGTATCAGAGCCAGGCTGTGGGGGCTATTAAGGCCTGTGGGCTGCAGCTTCCAACAGGCTGGTCAACCAATGACCGAATCCAGCACCTTGATGGGCCTTGACAGTCATATTATTTTGGTAAGTCTTGTTTAACTTTCTGCTCCTTGTGAACCCTTACCTTCACTGATAGAGTGAGCAATTAACAAATCAGTGGGGAATATTGAGATATGCCTTAAAACAACAGTTTGTTCCTAATGAGAGACTTTTGGAAATCTCTTTCAGCATGTGTGTAATTGACTGCTGTGTTTTCTCTTTTTCCCTTAAGGTTATTTGAAAGATTTTTAAAGCTAGGTCTTTTAAGCCTGTCAGTGTTAGAACTGCAATTATTAATCTTGTTTATTCATAGAAAAATTCTGAGAAGAGACTGCAAGCTTGGTGCTCTGTATTCCCTAATGTTAAAAGGTGTAATTTGAGAGGGCTTTGCTGTTCCTTCCATTATCTTCTCAGAAGGAAGACCATTACTATGTTAAACTTTGCCATTGCCAGGAGCAGAGATGCCCTTTTAAGATAAGTCTTTTCAAAGCTGTAGGGCTGAGTCTTCAACTAATTTTTCCTCAGTATTAACCCTTGCCAGTTGGGGTCTTCTCTAGAGCTGCCTTGTTTTAATCTGTGGAAGGTGTTACAATTATATGGTGTAGGCAGAAAGCTTTTAGAAAAAGCAATGAGGGGTTTTTATCATGGGAGTAAGTCTTGTGTTGAAGGAAGTAAAGAGGATGAGTAGTTCTAGGTGAAGGTGTTTGATGTCACCATGGCTGTTTAATTTGCTTATGAATGTGATAGTGAGGGAGGTAAATGCAAGGGTCTGTAGGGGATGAGGAGACCTGGAGAGTTAGTTGTTGTTTGCTGATGACACAATGCATAGTGGCAGATTTGAGTGAGAAATTGCTGAAGTTGGTGTCAGAGTTTAGGAGAGTGTTCGAAAGGAGGAAGTTGAAAGTGAATTAGAATAAAAACAAAGTTTCTAGGATTAGCAGAACAAAGAGACAGGCTAGTTCAGGAGGAGTTTGGACAGATGAAAATTGGAGGAAGTGATGTATTCCAGAAACTCAGGAATAGACCTGTCAGCAAATGTAATCATGGAAGCAGAAGTGAGTGACGTGGGTGAGGGGCTTGTGTTAAGGTTTGAAAGCATTGAGGAATGTGTGACAAGAGAGGTTGCTATCTGAAAAGGCAAAAATGGGTATGTTTGAAGGTATGGTAGTCTCAGAAATATCGTATGGATGCAAGGCATGGGCTGCAGATGAGAATGTTTGAAGGAGGGTGGCTGTGTTGGAAATGAAACCTTGGAATAGACCTGTCAACAAATGTAACCATGGAAGCAGAAGTGAGTGATTTGGTTGAGGGGCTTGTGTTAAGGTTTTGAAAGCATTGAGGAATGTGTGACAAGAGAGGTCACTATCTGAAAAGACAAAAATGGGTATGTTTGAAGGTATAGTAGTCTCAGCAATATCGTATGGATGCAAGGCATGGGCTGCAGATGAGAATGTATAGAGGAGGGTGGCTGTGCTGGAAATGAAACCCAGGAATAGACATGTCAACAAATGTAACTATGGAAGCAGAAGTGAGTGATGTGGGTGAGGGGCTAGTGTTAAGGTTATGAAAGCACTGAGGAATGTGTGACAAGAGAGGTCGCTATCTGAAAAGGCAAAAATGGGTATGTTTGAAGGTATAGTAGTCTCAGCAATATCGTATGAATGCAAGACATGGACTGCAGATGAGAATGTATGGAAGAGGCTGGCTGTGCTGGAAATGAAACCCTGGAATAGACCTGTCAACAAATGTAATCATGGAAGCAGAAGTGAGTGACGTGGGTGAGAGGCTTGTGTTAAGGTTTTGAAAGCATTGAGGAATGTGTGACAAGAGAGGTCACTATCTGAAAAGGCAGAAATGGGTAAGTTTGAATGTATAGTAGTCTCAGCAATATCATATGGATGCAAGGCATGGGCTGTAGATGAGAATGTATGGAGGAGGGTGGCTGTGTTGGAAATGAAATGTCTAAGGACAACATATGGAGTGAGGAGGGTTAATTGAGTAAGTGATAGGGAAAGAGACGTGGTAATACAAAGGGTATGGTTGAGAAAGCAGAAGAGGGTGTGCTGAAATGGTTTGGACATATGGAGGGAATGAGGGATTAGAGGTTGACAAAGAGGATATGTGTGTCAGAAATGGAGGGAACAAGAAGGGAAGACCAAAGGTGGAAGGATGGAGTAAAACAGATTTTGAGTGTTCAGGACCTGAACATTTAGGAGAATAACAGGCATGTTTGGATTATAGTGAATTGGAGCAGTGTGGTTCTCAGGGGTCAATGTGTATTCAGTGGACTGAACCAAGGCATATGAAGCAGCCAGGGAAAACTGCAGAAAGGTCTGTGGGCCTTGATTTTGGATAGGGGTGCTGTGGTTTTGATGCATTAGACATGGCAGATAGACAGGTAGAGAGTGAGTGTAAGTGATTGAGGCCTTTTCTTCAGCTGTTGCTGATGCTACCTTGCTAATGCAGGAAGTGGTGAACAGGTATTAAAGAAAAGAAAATTATGAATAACATCCTGAAATTTGAACACTTTCATGATGTTCCATAATTCACAAATTTCTTTAATACAACTAGGGTAGAGCCCCCAAGGATTGTGAATTAGTGAGATTTTCTTGTATAGGCAGAAATCTGAGAGATAAAAGATAGGTAAATTGGTTAGTTATTGACAGTATACATTTCTTGCTTCAAAACTTTAGGGACCATGTCAAAAATTTGGAGAATTTAGATTCATGTCGTGTGCATAGTGGAATCATAATTACTAAAAGTTTTTAAATTTGAGGTAATGCTTGATTGAGTATAAACATTGGTGTGAAAGAATTGTTTGAAATAAGTTTAGAAGTACATGAGGGTGTTGTAATGACATCATTGTTTTTAAAATCTTTAAAGATGGGGCACTTTATGGGATGAAAATGAGGTGGGATAAGTATAGTTAGATTATATGGCTTAACCATTATGGAACAGAATGGGAGCTTCCTTAATCATTTTATGCGAATGATACAATCCCTTGGGCTGATGTTTGGTTACTTTGATGATGTGTATTGTTGGAAAATGTTGAAAGTGTGAGTAAGAATAAGGTACATGTCCTTCAAAAAGATGGACATTCAGTTTGATATTGATTTGAATGGAGAAGAATTAAAGCATATTCATGAATGTAGGTATTTTGAAGTTATGATTATTAAGGAGGGTAATATAAAGTTGAAGTCAAGAATAGAGTTGGAAGTGCAGTGAGAGGTTTGGTGAATGTGAAGAATTAAAGTGTAGACTGCTCAAGAAACTTGCGTGATGGAATTTTTGTTTCACTTTTAATATTGAATCTAAAACCATAGTCATCTTAGGCTGAATTGGTGGAAAATAAAAGTATTGAGGATGGATGACCAATGCAATTTAGTTCAAAATTAGGAGAACGGATATAACATGGAATTAAGATATGAGAAAGATATGTGGTGTGACAAAATGATTAGACAGATGCCTATATAAGTCTTTCAGATCAGTATAACTGCTTAGAGCTTACAGCAGATGATGAAGACTGATGATGGTATGATTGAAGGTACAAGAAGCGGTTGACTTCAAAAGAGGTGGACAGATGCAATGAGTGATCTGTTCATGGTAAGAAATGTTTTAGCTGGGAAGCTAGGGAAATAATTTTTGATCATATGTGATGGAGATGTTTTATGTGAGGCTGAGAGTGTGAAAGCAGTTGTTAAATTCTCTTGACAAAACAGTTGAGTGAGAAAAGTGAAGAATTTAGTACTTACACACATTTCTCCATACGATAAGCAGTTGCTGGTCATTGAAGAAAAGAAGGCAGTTGAAGTGTTATCCCAAAGGAATGATGTCAAAGGTTCAGCATGTTGATGTTATATTACCTTGGAGTTGCAGTTTTGAAACTGCATATTCTCAGCAGTGATTGATTTCAATTTATAATCTTTATCTTTATATGTGATTTGTTTTTTCAGTAAAAGGAGTAACTTGTAAAATTAACATCAGTAGTTACAGGCTTTTTAATGAAATCCCTAATATATAACTTTAGAGGCCCTTGCTCACATTTGCATATTGGATTTTAAAGATGTGTTATTGAACTTAAGTATTATGTAGAAGTTTCCTTTTAATGTAAATGGGATTATTGTACAGAATTGAATTTTATGCGTGATTTTCAGTATTTTTGATTATCTGTTTGTGCATCCTGGCTGGAAGTGTTTTGATTATTGGTCCTCCATTTCCGAACCTATCAAATGTCATATAGGTTTTTTATGTTTCTGTAGTCGTTGCATACACCTCCTCATTAAATAATTCTTTATCTTCACTACTGTTTTGCTATATATTTCCAGATTCTCTGTTTGCTTAATATGATGTGCCCTGTATTTAAAATTTTTGAAGATCTGTTCTGTATCAGCATCTTTGAATCGAGTGAAGTACTCAGAAGTTGGTATTGTCTTTCCTGGTCTTTTTGTATTATGATGTCATGGGTCACATACATGCTAAGAGTGCATGAAGTCCATGACTATCTATGATGGCCTTAATGACCCTGGAAGTTGATAGGCCTGAAGTTCAAACAGTCAGTTGACCTTGTAATGATTTAGTTCTGAAACTGTCTTCTCTCCTCATAGTTCAGCTTCTTCAGTTCAGGTAACATTTTTGTCTCTATCATTTGGACTTTTTTGTATCCATATGCCTCCATAAATGAGGGACTAAACTCTACTTTATTTATTATTATTATACTTTGTCGCTGTCTCCCGCATTAGCGAGGTAGCGCAAGAAAACAGTCAAAAGAATGGCTCAACCCGCCCACATACACATGTATGTACATACATGCCCACACATGCACCACATACCTATACATTTCAGTGTATACATACATCTACATACGCAGACAGATACATATATACACATGTACATATTCATACTTGCTGCCCTCAGCCATTCCTGTCGCCACCCCACCACATATGAAATGGCACTCGCCCTCCCCCCGCATGCGTGCGAGGTAACGTTAGGAAAAGACAACAAAGGCCACATTTGTTCACACTCAGTCTCTAGCTGTCATGTGTAATGCACCAAAACCACAGCTCCCTTTTCACATCTAGGCCCCACAATAGTTTCCATGGTTTACCCAGACACTTCACATGCCCTGGTTTAATCCATTGACAGCACATCAACCCTGGTATACCACATTGTTCCAATTCCCTCTATTCCTTGCACGCCTTTCACCCTCCTGCATGTTCAGGCCCCAATCACTCAAAATGTTTTTCACACCATCCTTCCACCTCCAATTTGGTCTCTCATTTTCTTCGTTCCCTCCACCTCTGACACATATATCCTCTTGGTCAATCTTTCCTTACTCACTCTCTCCATGTGACCAGACCATTTCAAAACACCCTCTTCTGCTCTCTCAACCACACTCTTTTTATTACCACATATCTCTCTTACCCTTTCATTACTTACTTGATCAAACCTTCTCACACCACATATTGTCCTCAAACATCTCATTTCTAACACATGTACCTTCCTCTGCACAACCCTATCTATAGCCCACGCCTCACAACCATATAACATTGTTGGAAGCACTATTCCTTCAAACTTGCCCATTTTTGCTTTCCGAGATAATGTTCTCACTTTCCACACATTCTTCAATGCTCCCAGAACCTTCAACCCCTCTCCCACCCTGTGACTCACTTCCACTTCCATGGTCCCATCTGCTGCCAAATCCACTCCCAGATATTTAAAACACTTCACTTCTTCCAGTTTTTCTCCATTCAGATTTTCCTCCCAATTGACTTGTCCCTCAACACTACTATAGCGAATAATGTTGCTCTTATTCACATTTACTCTCACCTTTCTTCTTTCACACACTTTACCAAACTCAGTCACCAGCTTCTGCAGTTTCTCACCTGAATCAGCCTCCATCGCTGTATCATCAGTGAACAACTGACTTACTTCCCAAGCCCTCTCATCCACAACAGACAGCATATTTGCCCCTCCCTCCAAAACTCTCACATTCACCTACCTAACAACCCCATCCATAAACAAATTAAACAACCATGGAGACATCACACACCCCTGCCACAAACTGACATTCACTGGGAACCAATCTCTTTCCTCTCTTCCTACTCGTACACATGAATTGCATCCTTGATAAAAACTTTTCACTGCTTCTAGCAACTTGCCTCCCACACCATATACTCTTAATACCTTCCACAGAGCATCTCTATCAACTCTATCATATGCCCTCTCCAGATCCTTAAATGCTACATATAAATCCATTTGTTTTTCTAAGTGTTTCTCACATGCATTCTTCAAAGCAAACACCTGATCAGCACATCCTCTACCACTTCTGAGACCACACTGCTCTTCCCCAGTCTGATGCTCTGTCTTCACCCTCTCAATCAATACCCTCCCATATAATTTCCCAGGAATACTCAACAAACTTATACCTCTGTAATTTGTACACTCACCTATATCCCCTTTGCCTTTGTACAATGGCACTATGCATGCATTCCACCAATCCTCAGGTACTTCACCATGAGCCATACGTCCTCACCAACCAATCAACAACACAGTCACCCCCCTTTTAATAAATTCCACTGTAATACCAGCCAAACCCACCACCTTGCCGGCTTTCATCCTCTGCAAAGCTTTCACTACCTCTTCTCTGTTTACCAAGCCATTCTCCCTGACTCTCTCACTTCGCACACCACCTCGACCAAAACACCCTATATCTGCCACTCTATCATCTAACACATTCAACAAACCTTCAAAATACTCACTCCATCTCCTCACATCACCACAACTTGTTGTTACCTCCCCATTAGCCCCCTTCACTGATGTTCCCATTTATTCTCTTGTCTTACACACTTTATTTACCTCCTTCAAAGACATCTTTTTATTCTCCCTAACATTTAATGATACTCTCTCACCCCAACTCTCATTTGCCCTCTTTTTCACCTCTTGCACCTTTCTCTTGACCTCCTGCCTCCTTCTTTTATACATCTCGCAGTCATTCACACTGTTTCCCTGCAAAAAGATGTCCAAATGCCTCTCTCTTCTCTTTCATAATCTTATTTCTTCATCCCACCACTAACTACCCTTTCTAATCTGCCCCCACCTTTCTCATGCCACAAGCATCTTTTGCACAAGTCATCACTGCTTCCCTAAATACATCCCATTCCTTCCCCACTCCCCTTACGTTCTTTGCTCTCACCTTTTTCCATTCTGCACTCTGTCTCTCCTGAAACTTCCTCACATAAGTCTCCTTCCCAAGCTCACTTACTCTCACCACTCTCTTCACCCCAACATTCTTCTTTTCTGAAAACCTCTTCAAATCTTCACCTTTGCCTCCACAAGATAATGATCTTATATCTCTCCAGTTGCACCTCTCAGCCCATTAACATCCAAAAGCCTCTCTTTCACGTGCCTATCAGTTAACACGTAATCCAATAACGCTCTCTGGTCACTTATCTTCATAAATTTCAAACTTGTGTTGTAGATATCTTAAACTTCTTGTTCATAAATTTGAAGATTATGTTAACATTGAATGATATAAAGTTTTCTTCTATCATAATCCTTTTAATGTCATTGTGTTTGATAAGCTAAGCATTATTTGAACTAAGTCTATATCAATGGAAGGTTCCAATAATTTAGTCCTTGCAAGATATTTGATATGATTTAGTATGATTTTACTGTACTGTCTTCGTTACATTTCATATTTTATGTTGAATTTGATAAGCTATAGATGTATTAATATTAGATGCTATATGGCTATCTTTTTTTGTTATTTGAATTTTGGTTTGGTGAAAAGAGAAGAGGTGGTGAATGCCTTATATAAGATGAATTTGCAAAGTGGCTGGAGTGGATGGGATTGCAGTTGAATTTTTCAAGAAAGGTAATGGCATTGTTGTTGATTGTTTTGCTAGGATTTTCAGTGTATATTTGGCTTAAGATATAAGTTGCCTGAGGAATGGCAGAATTCCTGAATAATACTATTGTATTCAAACAATGGGAAAAATTTTTTTCAAATTACAGTTAGTGTTTGTTTGTTAAGTATGCCTGGTAAGTTGTATGAGAGAGTGGTGATTGGGAGGTTGGTGTGGCTTGCACAGAGCATCATACTGGTGAGAAACAATGTGCCTCCAGAAAGAAAAGAATGTTTGGATCAGGCTTTTGCTTTGAAGAAACCTACATGAACTGTAGGAAAGCAGACTGCCCAGCCTTCACGCAGTATATGGAAACAAAGCTCCAAAATTTCACTATTGATTATATCTCATCCCTAGATCATGCAATCTCACACTTCATCAGTGTCTTCAACTAAGCCATCAAAAAGCAATTACCACAGGGCCTTAGAGAGAAATACAACCCAAACTTCTGACAATTTACACATCTTGTAAATAAAAAAAAAAACTCAGACAAAACTGACCACCATCAACATAAATCAGAGAAAAAACCAATCTCTGAATAATACCATCTTTAACATAATTACAGAAAGACAAACTGAGAACTGGCTCTCCTTCCCTGACACAGTGAACCACAAGACCTACAGCAACCAACTCTGGCACATGTTAAAGAAGATCCACACTCACTGCATCAGTCCAACACCCACTCTTGAAGCACTCCTGACACATTCCATTGAAATGCCATCTTCCAGGGAACACTCATACATACTCAGGAGTCACTACTTTAAAATCAGCCAAGCACCAACCTCTCACCTTAACAGGAATGTTATAAATACATACAGAAAGTCCATCCAGAGACACCTGTCCACCCACCCTTCACTCCCACTGCTACATGCGATACAGTTAAAACCTTAGAAATTTCTCCGCTTACAGTCCTGTCAGCTTATCAGACTCTTATAAAGCATTTTGGCTCATTTGCTACCCAGGCTCTTACAGATATCTTCAGCCACCCCTGGCTACTCAACAAACATGACATCTGGAAACTTTCCAACAATTCTAAAGCCCTCCAAACCACCCAACCCCCCTTCCTCCTACTGTCCTGTATCACATTTATCTTTATTATCCAAAATTTGTGAAAAGCTGATTCTCAACAGAATCAAGCAAGAATCCCTTTTTAACCCAAAAATATGGTGTCAGACCCAAACACTCCACCACCATACTACCCACTGATCTCTTAAAACATATCCTAGATGGCTTCAACCAACCACAGCCCTCCCTCCCACACAGTTTTTGTAGCACTGGAGTTCCAAAAATCATTTGACACTATCCCTTGATGCATTCTCACACAAAAGATACTTGAAACAACCCTCGACAACAATGATAGAAAATGGCTAATTTCTTAGCTGGCCACCAAACAAGAGTCATACGAAAACACCTAGTCTCTACAGTGAAGTTCACCAAGGAGCATTTCTTTCTCTAACCCTCTTCAGTCTCTTCCCACATGACCTTCCATTACCTCTAATAAGCCATAATATGAAGGTCTTTACATCAGCAAATGACCTCACAGTCACATCACACCACTCTGACACCACAGTAGCAGCAACAGATTTGCAGCACTACATTGTGCAATTGGAGCAATGGTTCATTCAAAATAGAATATCTATATCTCCAAGAAAGTTTTCATGAATCCATGTCACATCATTCAGTCACCCTGAATGGACAGTGACTCCCTCTGAACAGAATGCCAACCATTCTAGGCATCACATATGAAGCAAACATAAAAGTTCATTTTTCACACTAGTAACAACTTAGAAGCAACACAGACTAAATGCCACTCAGAACACTAACTGGCACCAGATTAGAAAAGAAAAACAATCTTTCAAAATCTCTACAAATTATCTGCTCAGCTTTTAACTATGTCTCACTTGCCTGGTCTTCCTTCCTTTCAGAAGAAAATATAACAAAGCTGCAAACCACTTAAACAACACACTCAGAACAATCATTTTCTACCTAGCAACTACAAACACTCATCATCTGCACAATGAAAGAAAGATTCTCCCAATAAGATCCTACCTCAACATGCTTGACATTCAGTTCTGTGGAACATCACACTAGACCCTTCCCACTCAAACCACTCCTTGACTAATTGCCATCCCTCAGTTAGAAAAAAGAAGATGGAGAGGATGGGTGTAGAGAGATTGACAAAGGATATACATAGCTTACTGGCCAAATTCTGCTAGGAGGGTAATGAAATAACTCATAAGAAGTTATACCCTCCTACTGGGGAGACCAATGAACAAGTATTTCCTTTTCTTTCCGTTCCCTCCATCCCAGGTTCTCTCATTTTTACTTTCTACATTCTAGTTTGCATGTTTGTGGGAATGAATTGGTCATTTTCATGTCTAATTTATGGCTTAGGTTTGTGATAAGACAACTAGGTGATAGTGGCTAACATGAGGTTCTGCAAAGTATATCAATCTTTAGGAGGAATTGTTGTGTAAGCCACTATATGTTATTGGGATTATGCTTGAGTTTTATCCAAATGGAGCATAGCTAGTATTTCCCTTGCTAACTGTCTTTCCTGGGAGGAAGAGCTTTTCATGAATTCAAAATTATGTTTTGTTTGTGTCCCCATGGATAATTTGTTTTCTTCATAATTCTCCAAACAAGGTGCTCAGGTGACAGTGTGTACACTATGTCAACTCCTTATCCTGTTTCATATAAAGTGTTTATGTCATTTATTTCCTGTAAGATGGGGCCACATTTTTATGTCCCATTTTGAACACTGCTTTTGGCCCGAGTGAATTTCATCAGCCTTATATTTGATTGCTGTTATATCTTGCATGTCTCTTTGTTCATAGAGCTAATCCTGAATACTCTTTTCTTCTTTCATGATTTTAGCATCAAATGCAAGCATGTTAAGGTATGATTAAAGTTCTTTGGAGAAGTCATTTACATGATAGAAATAGCAAGCAGGAATAACAACAGCTGTGAGACAAAACCTTGTTGTACATCACTGGTTACATAACCCACGTTGAGAAGGCACCTTTTGGATGAGCCTTCTGCTCCATTCATAGAGGCAATTTTCAATTTGCCAGTTGTATTTTTCTCTGAAAAGTACTTCCTTTATCAATCTCTCTTAGGGGACTTAAAGTCCACCTGCTGGTTTAAGAACACACAGTCCACTTACCTGTCTATTTTTTTCCTTGTGGTCTGTCCCATGAGCATGGAATGAATGAATCATGACTTAGCTTACCTTCTTAGTTTAGTGAGAAGGCACAATCCTTCATTCACTTATTGTGAATGACCTTTAGGTATCCTCAGGCCTTACACAGATTCTGGTTTGTATTCAGCCAATCAGCAACTCCCACTGGACTGTCATTGTGGACCCATCCTTTATTAGCAGTGCAGAGCTCACATATTACTGACATTCACATGCACATTAGGATGCATTGGATGTGCTGCTGGCTCTCTGCTGCAGTCATCAGCAGATTTTTAAAGATCAGTATCCTCTTTCATCTTATTATTTACTTTGTGATGTGCTGTATATATATATGGTAAACAGAGAAGAGGTAGTAAAAGGTTTGCAGAAATGAAAGCTGGCAAGGCAGCAGGTTTGGATGGTATTGCAGTGGAATTTATCAAAAAAGGGGGTGACTGTATTGTTGACTGGTTGGTAAGGTTATTTAATGTATGTATGATTCATCGTGAGGTGCCTGAGGATTGGCGGAATGCTTGCATAGTGCCATTGTACAAAGGCAAAGGGGAAAAGAGTGAGTGCTCAAATTACAGAGGTATAAGTTTGTTGAGTATTCCTGGAAGATTTATGGGAGGGTATTGATTGAGAGGGTGAAGGCATGTACAGAGCATGAGATTGGGGAAGAGCAGTGTGGTTTCAGAAGTGGTAGAGGATGTGTGGATCAGGTGTTTGCTTTGAAGAATGTATGTGAGAAATACTTAGAAAATCAAATGGATTTGTATGTAGCATTTATGGATCTGAAGAAGGCATATGATAGAGTTGATAGAGATGCTCTGTGGAAGGTACTAAGAATATATGGTGTGGGAGGCAAGTTGTTAGAAGCAATGAAAAGTCTTTATCGAGGATGTAAGGTATGTGTACGTGTAGGATGAGAGGAAAGTGATTGGTTCTCAGTGAATGTAGGTTTGCGGCAGGTGTGCGTGATGTCTCCATGGTTGTTTAATTTGTTTATGGATGGGGTTTTTAGGGAGGTGAATGCAAGAGTTTTGGAAAGAGGGGCAAGTATGCAGTCTGTTGTGGATGAGAGAGCTTGGGAAGTGAGTCAGTTGTTTGCTGATGATACAGCACTGGTGGCTGATTCATGTGAGAAACTGCAGAAGCTGGTGACTGAGTTTGGTAAAGTGTGTGAAAGAAGAAAGCTGAGAGTAAATGTGAATAAGAGCAAGGTTATTAGGTACATTAGGGTTGAGGGTCATGTCAATTGGGAGGTAAGTTTGAATGGAGAAAAACTGGAGGAAGTGAAGTGTTTTAGATATCTGGGAGTGGATCTGGCAGTGGATGGAACCATGGAAGCGGAAGTGAATCATAGGGTGGGGGAGGGGGCGAAAATTCTAGAAGCCTTGAAGAATGTGTGGAAGTCGAGAACATTATCTCGGAAAGCAAAAATGGGTATGTTTGAAGGAATAGTGGTTCCAACAATGTTGTATGGCTGCGAGGCGTGGGCTATGAATAGAGTTGTGCGCAGGAGGGTAGATGTGCTGGAAATGAGATGTTTGAGTACAATATGTGGTGTGAGGTGGTTTGATCGAGTAAGTAATGTAAGGGTAAGAGAGATGTGTGGTAATAAAAAGAGTGTCATTGAGAGAGCAGAAGCGGGTGTTTTGAAATGATTTGGTCACATGGAGAGAAATAGTGAGGAAAGATCGACAAAGAGAATATATGTGTCAAAGGTGGAGGGAACGAGAAGTGGGAGACCGAATTGGAGGTGGAAAGATGGATTGAAAAAGATTTTGAGTGATTGGGACCTGAACATGCAGGAGGGTGAAAGGCGTGCAAGGAATAGAGTGAATTGGAACAATGTGGTATACCGGGTTCAACGTGCTGTCAATGGATTGAATCAGGGCATGTGAAGCATCTGGGGTAAACCATGGAAAGTCCTGTGGGGCCTGGATGTGGAAAGGGAGCTGTGGTTTTGGTGCATTATTACATGACAGCTAGAGACTGGGTGTGAACGAATGGGGCCTTTGTTGTCTTTTCCTAGCGCTACCTCGCACACATGAGGAGGGAGGGGGTTGTTATTCCATGTGTAGTGAGGTGGCGATGGGAATAAATAAAGGCAGGCAGTATGAATTATGTACATGTGTATATATGTATATGTCTGTTTGTGTATATATATGTGTACATTGAGATGTATAGGTATGTATATTTGCGTGTGTGGACGTGTATGTGGACGTGTGTGGGTTGCGCCATTTCTTTCGTCTGTTTCCTTGCGCTACCTCGCTAATGCGGGAGACAGCGACAAAGCAAAATAAAAAGAATAATATATATATATATATATATATATATATATATATATATATATATTTATTTTTTTTATTTATTATACTTTGTCGCTGTCTCCCGCGTTTGCGAGGTAGCGCAAGGAAACAGACGAAAGAAATGGCCCGACCCCCCCCATACACATGTATATACATACGTCCACACACGCAAATATACATACCTACACAGCTTTCCATGGTTTACCCCAGACGCTTCACATGCCTTGATTCAATCCACTGACAGCACGTCAACCCCGGTATACCACATCGCTCCAATTCACTCTATTCCTTGCCCTCCTTTCACCCTCTTGCATGTTCAGGCCCCGATCACACAAAATCTTTTTCACTCCATCTTTCCACCTCCAATTTGGTCTCCCTCTTCTCCTCGTTCCCTCCACCTCCGACACATATATCCTCTTGGTCAATCTTTCCTCACTCATCCTCTCCATGTGCCCAAACCACTTCAAAACACCCTCTTCTGCTCTCTCAACCACACTCTTTTTATTTCCACACATCTCTCTTACCCTTACGTTACTCACTCGATCAAACCACCTCACACCACACATTGTCCTCAAACATCTCATTTCCAGCACATCCATCCTCCTGCGCACAACTCTATCCATAGCCCACGCCTCGCAGCCATACAACATTGTTGGAACCACTATTCCTTCAAACATACCCATTTTTGCTTTCCGAGATAATGTTCTCGACTTCCACACATTCTTCAAGGCCCCCAGAATTTTCGCCCCCTCCCCCACCCTATGATCCACTTCCGCTTCCATGGTTCCATCCGCTGCCAGATCCACTCCCAGATATCTAAAACACTTCACTTCCTCCAGTTTTTCTCCATTCAAACTCACCTCCCAATTGACTTGACCCTCAACCCTACTGTACCTAATAACCTTGCTCTTATTCACATTTACTCTTAACTTTCTTCTTCCACACACTTTACCAAACTCAGTCACCAGCTTCTGCAGTTTCTCACATGAATCAGCCACCAGCGCTGTATCATCAGCGAAGAACAACTGACTCACTTCCCAAGCTCTCTCATCCCCAACAGACTTCATACTTGCCCCTCTTTCCAAAACTCTTGCATTTACCTCCCTAACAACCCCATCCATAAACAAATTAAACAACCATGAAGACATCACACACCCCTGCCGCAAACCTACATTCACTGAGAACCAACCACTTTCCTCTCTTCCTACACGTACACATGCCTTACATCCTCGATAAAAACTTTTCATTGCTTCTAACAACTTGCCTCCCACACCATATATTCTTAATACCTTCCACAGAGCATCTCTATCAACTCTATCATATGCCTTCTCCAGATCCATAAATGCTACATACAAATCCATTTGCTTTTCTAAGTATTTCTCACATACATTCTTCAAAGCAAACACCTGATCCACACATCCTCTACCACTTCTGAAACCACACTGCTCTTCCCCAATCTGATGCTCTGTACATGCCTTCACCCTCTCAATCAATACCCTCCCATATAATTTACCAGGAATACTCAACAAACTTATACCTCTGTAATTAGAGCACTCACTCTTATCCCCTTTGCCTTTGTACAATGGCACTATGCACGCATTCCGCCAATCCTCAGGCACCTCACCATGAGTCATACATACATTAAATAACCTTACCAACGAGTCAACAATACAGTCACCCCCTTTTTTAATAAAAATATATATATATATATTGGAAAGGATCACAATTTTGCGCGTGATCAAGATATTCTTATGAGTCCATGGGGAAAATGAAACATGAAAAGTTCCCAAGTGCACTTTCGTGTAATAATCACATCATCAGGGGAGACACAAGAGAGGAATATAACAGTCAGTTGATATACATCGAAGAGACGAAGCTAGGACGCCTAGCTAAGGTGAAGATTTGTATGGGTTTTCAGAAAAGAAGAGTGAATGTTGGGGTGAAGAGGGTGGTGAGAGCAAGTGAGCTTGGGAAGGAGACTTGTGTGAGGAAGTACCAGGAGAGACTGAGTACAGAATGGAAAAAGGTGAGAACAGTGGAAGTAAGGGGAGTGGGGGAGGAATGGGATGTATTTAGGGAATCAGTGATGGATTGCGCAAAAGATGCTTGTGGCATAGAAGAGTGGGAGGTGGGTTGATTAGAAAGGGTAGTGAGTGGTGGGATGAAGAAGTAAGATTATTAGTGAAAGAGAAGAGAGAGGCATTTGGACGATTTTTGCAGGGAAAAAATGCAATTGAGTGGGAGATGTATAAAAGAAAGAGACAGGAGGTCAAGAGAAAGGTGCAAGAGGTGAAAAAGATGGCAAATGAGAGTTGAGGTGAGAGAGTATCATTAAATTTTAGGGAATAAAAAGATGTTCTGGAAGGAGGTAAATAAAGTGCGTAAGACAGGGGACCAAATGGGAACTCTAGTGAAGGGCACAAATGGGGAGGTGATAACAAGTAGTGGTGACGTGAGAAGGAGATGGAGTGAGTATTTTGAAGGTTTGTTGAATGTGTTTGATGATAGAGTGGCAGATATAGGGTGTTTTGGTCGAGGTGGTGTGCAAAGTGAGAGGGTTAGGGAAAATGATTTGGTA
This sequence comes from Panulirus ornatus, assembly GCF_036320965.1. Taxonomy (NCBI): domain Eukaryota; kingdom Metazoa; phylum Arthropoda; class Malacostraca; order Decapoda; family Palinuridae; genus Panulirus; species Panulirus ornatus. Next base: position 18,263,052 of record NC_092240.1, read on the forward strand.
AACAGAGAAGAGGTAGTAAAAGCTTTGCGGAAGATGAAGGCCGGCAAGGCAGCAGGTTTGGATGGTATTGCAGTGGAATTTATTAAAAAAGGGGGGTGACTGTATTGTTGACTGGTTGGTAAGGTTATTTAATGTATGTATGACTCATGGTGAGGTGCCTGAGGATTGGCGGAATGCGTGCATAGTGCCATTGTACAAAGGCAAAGGGGATAAGAGTGAGTGCTCTAATTACAGAGGTATAAGTTTGTTGAGTATTCCTGGTAAATTATATGGGAGGGTATTGATTGAGAGGGTGAAGGCATGTACAGAGCATCAGATTGGGGAAGAGCAGTGTGTTTTCAGAAGTGGTAGAGGATGTGTGGATCAGGTGTTTGCTTTGAAGAATGTATGTGAGAAATACTTCGAAAAGCAAATGGATTTGTATGTAGCATTTATGGATCTGGAGAAGGCTTATGATAGAGTTGATAGAGATGCTCTGTGGAAGGTATTAAGAATATATAGTGTGTGAGGCAAGTTGTTAGAAGTAGTGAAAAGTTTTTATCGAGGATGTAAGGCATGTGTACGTGTAGGAAGAGAGGAAAGTGATTGGTTCTCAGTGAATGTAGGTTTGCGGCAGGGGTGTGTGATGTCCCCATGGTTGTTTAATTTGTTTATGGATGGGGTTGTTAGGGAGGTGAATGCAAGAGTTTTGAAAAGAGGGGCAAGTATGCAGTCTGTAATGGATGAGAGAGCATGGGAAGTGAGTCAACTGTTGTTCGCTGATGATACAGCGGTGGTGGCTGATTCAGGTGAGAAACTGCAGAAGCTGGTGACTGAGTTTGGTAAAGTGTGTGAAAGAAGAAAGCTGAGAGTGAATGTGAATAATAGCAAAGTTATTATGTACTGTAGGGTTCAGGGATAAGTCAATTGGGATGTAAGTTTGAATGGAGAAAAGTTGGAGGAAGTGAAGTGTTTTAGATATCTGGGAGTGGATTTGGCAGCAGATGGAACCATGGAAGTGGAAGTGAATCATAGGGTGGGGGAGGGGTGAAAGTTCTGGGAGCATTGAAGAATGTGTGGAAGTCGAGAACATTATCTTGGAAAGCAAAAATGGTTATGTTTGAAGGAATAGTGGTTCCAACAATGTTATATGGTTGTGAGGTGTTGGCTATGGATAGAATTGTGCGGAGGAGGATGGATGTGCTGGAAATGAGATGTTTGAGGACAATATGTGGTGTGAGGTTGTTTGATCGAGTAAGTAATAATAGGGTAAGAGAGATGTGTGGAAATAAAAAGAGTGTGGTTCAGAGAGCGGAAGAGGGTGTTTTGAAATGGTTTGGTCACATGGAGAGAATGAGTGAGGGTAGATTGACCAAGAGGATATATGTGTCAGAGGAGGAGGGAACGAGAAGTGGGAGACCAAACTGGAGGTGAAAAGATGGAGTGAAATTGATTTTGAGTGATTGGGTCCTGAACATGCAGGAAGGTGAAAGGCGTGCAAGGAATAGAGTGAATTGGAATGATGTGGTATACCGGGGTCAACATGCTGTCAGTGGATTGAACCAGGGCGTATGAAGCGTCTGGAATAAACCATGGAAAGTTCTGTGGGGCCTGGATGTGGAAAGGGAGCTGTGGTTTCGGTGCATTATTACATGACAGCTAGAGACTGAGTGTGAACGAATGTGGCCTTTGTTGTCTTTTCCTAGTGCTACCTTGTGCACATGAAGGGGGGAGGAGGTTGTTATTTCATGTGTGGTGGGGTGGTGATGGGAATGAATAAAGGCAGACAGTATGAATTATGTACATGTATATATATGTATATGTCTGTGTGTGTATATATATGTATACGTTGAGATGTACAGGTATGTATATGTGCATGTGTGGACGTGTATGTATATACATGTGTATGTGGGTGGGTTGGGCCATTCTTTTGTCTGTTTCCTTGCGCTACCTCGCTAACGTGGGAGACAGCGACAAAGCAAAAGCAAAGCAGATATAGGCGCGCGAAAGGCAGACTTTTGGATGTTAATGTGCTGAGAGATGCAACTGGAGGGATGTCTGATCATTATCTTGTGGAGGTGAAGGTGAAGACTTGTAGAGGTTTTCAGAAAAGAAGAGAGAATGTTGGGGTGAAGAGAGTGGTGAGAGTAAGTGACCTTGGGAAGGAGACTTGTGTGAGGAAGTACCAGCAGAGACTGAGTACAGAATGGAAAAAGGTGGGAAGAAAGGACGTGAGGAGAGTGGGGGAGGAATGGGATGTATTTAGGGAAGCAGTGATGGCTTGCACAAAAGATGCTTGTGGCATGAGAAGCGTGGGAGGTGGGCAGATCAGAAAGGGTAGTGAGTGGTGGGATGAAGAAGTAAGATTATTAGTGAAAGAGAAGAGAGAGGCATTTGGACGATTTTTACAGTGAAGTAATGCAAATGAGTGGGAGATGTATAAAAGAAAGAGGCAGGAGGTTAAGAGAAAGGTGCAAGAGGCGAAAAAGGGGGCAAATGAGAGTTGGGGTAAGAGAGTATCGTTAAGTTTTAGGGAGAATAAAAAGATGTTTTCAAAGGAGGTAAATAAAGTGCATAAGACAAGGGTACAAATGGGAACATCAGTGAAGGGGGCAAATGGAGAGGTGATAACAAGTAGTGGTGATGTGAGAAAGGGATGGAGTGAGTATTTTGAAGGTTTGTTGAATGTGTTTGAAGATAGAGTGGCAGATATGGGGTGTTTTTGTCGAGGAGGTGTGCAAAGTGAGAGGTAAACAGAGTGGTACACAGAGAAGAGGTAGTAAAAGCTTTGCAGAAGATGAAAGCCGGCAAGGCAGCGGGTTTGGATGGTATTGCAGAAAAATTTATTAAAAAAGTGGGTGACTGCATTATTGACTGGTTGGTAAGGTTATTTAATGTATGTATGACGCATGGTGAGGTGCCCGAGGACTGGCGGAATGCTTGCATAGGGCCATTGTACAAAGGCAAAGGGGATAAGTGAGTGCTCAAATTACAGAGGTATAAGTTTGTTGAGTATTCTTGGTAAATTATATGGGAGGGTATTGATTGAGAGGGTGAAGGCATGTACAGAGCATGAGATTGGGGAAGAGCAGTGTGGTTTCAGAAGTGGTAGAGGATGTGTGGATCAGGTGTTTGCTTTGAAGAATGTATGTGAGAAATACTTAGAAAAGCAAATGGATTTATATGTGGCATTTATGGGGAGAAGGCATATGATAGAGTTGATAGAGATGCTCTGTGGAAGGTATTAAGAATATATGGTGTGGTAGGGATGTTACTAGCAGTGAAAAGTTTTTATCGAGGATGTAAGGCATGTGTACGTGTAGGAAGAGAGGAAAGTGATTGGTTCTCAGTGAATGTTGGTTTACGGCAGGGGTGCGTGATGTCTCCATGTTTGTTTAATTTGTTTATGGATGTGGTTTTTAGGGGGGTGAATGCAAGAGTTTTGGAAAGAGGGGCAATTATGCAGTTTGTTATGGATGAGAGAGCTTGGGAAGTGAGTCAGTTGTTGTTCGCTGATGATACAGCGCTGGTTGCTGATTCGGGTGAGAAACTGCAGAAGCTGGTGACTGAGTTGGTAAAGTGTGCAAACGAAGAATGCTGAGAGTAAATGTGAATAAGAGCAAGGTTATTATGTACAGTAGGGTTGAGGGACTAGTCCATTGGGAGGTAAGTTTGAATGGAGAAAAACTGGAGGAAGTGAAGTGTTTTAGATATCTGGGAGTGGATTTGGCAGTGGATGGAACCATGGAAGCAGAAGTGACTCATAGGGTGGGGGAGGGGGCGAAAGTTCTGGGAGCATTGAAGAATGTGTGGAAGTCGAGAACGTTATCTTGGAAAGCAAAAATGGGTATGTTTGAAGGAATAGTGGTTCCAACAATGTTATATAGTTGCGAGGCATGGGCTATAGAGAGAGTTGTGCGGAGGAGGGTGGATGTGCTGGAAATGAGATGGTTGAGGACTATGTGGTGTGAGGTGGTTTGATCGAGTAAGTAATGAAAGGGTAAGAGAGATGTGTGGTAATAAAAAGAGTGTGGTTGAGAGAGCAGAAGAGGGTGTTTTGAAATGGTTTGTTGACATGGAGATAATGAGTGAGGAAAAATCGACCAAGAGGATATATATGTGTCAGCGGTGGAGGGAACGAGGAGAAGTGGGAGACCAAATTGGAGGTGGAAAGATGGAGTGATATTGATTTTGAGTGATCGGGGCTCCCAGAATTTTCGCCCCCTCCCCCACCCTATGATCCACTTCCGCTTCCATGGTTCCATCCGCTGCCAGATCCACTCCCAGATATCTAAAACACTTCACTTCCTCCAGTTTTTCTCCATTCAAACTCACCTCCCAATTGACTTGACCCTCAACCCTACTGTACCTAATAACCTTGCTCTTATTCACATTTACTCTTAACTTTCTTCTTTGACACACTTTACCAAACTCAGTCACCAGCTTCTGCAGTCTCTCACATGAATCAGCCACCAGCGCTGTATCATCAGCGAACAACAACTGACTCACTTCCCAAGCTCTCTCATCCTCAACAGACTTCATACTTGCCCCTCTTTCCAAAACTCTTGCATTCACCTCCCTAACAACCCCATCCATAAACAAATTAAACAACCATGGAAACATCACACACCCCTGCCGCAAACCTACATTCATGAGAACCAATCACTTTCCTCTCTTCCTACACGTACACATGCCTTACATCCTCGATAAAAACTTTTCACTGCTTCTAACAACTTGCCTCCCACACCATATGTTCTTAATATAGGTATTAAGAATATATATATATATATATATATATATATATATATATATATATATATATATATATATATATATATATATATATATATATATATATTTATATATATATATATATATATATATATATGTACAGAGCATGTACAGAGCATCAGATTGGGGAAGAGCAGTGTGGTTTCAGAAGTGGTAGAGGATGTGTGGATCAGGTTTTTGCTTTGAAGAATGTATGTGAGAAATACTTAGAGAAGCAAATGGATTTGTATGTAGCATTTATGGATCTGGAGAAGGCATATGATAGAGTTGATAGAGATGCTCTGTGGAAGGTATTAAGAATATATGGTGTGGGAGGCAAGTTGTTAGAAGCAGTGAAAAGTTTTTATCGAGGATGTAAGGCATGTATACGTGTAGGAAGAGAGGAAAGTGACTGGTTCTCAGTGAATGTAGGTTTGCGGCAGGGGTGTGTGATGTCTCAATGGTTGTTTAATTTGTTTATGGATGGGGTTGTTAGGGAGGTGAATGCAAGAATTTTGGAAAGAGGGGCAAGTATGAAGTCTGTTGGGGATGAGAGAGCTTGGGAAGTGAGTCAGTTGTTGTTCGCTGATGATACAGCGCTGGTGGCTGATTCATGTGAGAAACTGCAGAAGCTGGTGACTGAGTTTGGTAAAGTGTGTGGAAGAAGAAAGTTAAGAGTAAATGTGAATAAGAGCAAGGTTATTAGGTGCAGTAGGGTTGAGGGTCAAGTCAATTGGGAGGTGAGTTTGAATGGAGAAAAACTGGAGGAAGTGAAGTGTTTTAGATATCTGGGAGTGGATCTGGCAGTGGATGGAACCATGGAAGCGGAAGTGGATCATAGGGTGGGGGAGGGGGCGAAAATTCTGGGAGCCCTGAAGAATGTGTGGAAGTCGAGAACATTATCTCGGAAAGCAAAAATGGGTATGTTTGAAGGAATAGTGGTTCCAACAATGTTGTATGGTTGCGAGGCGTGGGCTATGGATAGAGTTGTGCGCAGGAGGATGGATGTGCTGGAAATGAGATGTTTGAGGACAATGTGTGGTGTGAGGTGGTTTGATCGAGTAAGTAACGTAAGGGTAAGAGAGATGTGTGGAAATAAAAAGAGCGTGGTTGAGAGAGCAGAAGAGGGTGTTTTGAAATAGTTTGGTCACATGGAGAGAATGAGTGAGGAAAGATTGACCAAGAGGATATATGTGTCGGAGGTGGAGGGAACGAGGAGAAGAGGGAGACCAAATTGGAGGTGGAAAGATGGAGTGAAAAAGATTTTTTGTGATCGGGGCCTGAACATGCAGGAGGGTGAAAGGAGGGCAAAGAATTGAGTGAATTGGAGCGATGTGGTATACTGGGGTTGACGTGCTGTCAGTGGATTGAATCAAGGCATGTGTATGGGGGTGGGTTGGGCCATTTCTTTCGTCTGTTTCCTTGCGCTACCTCGCAAACGCGGGAGACAGCGGCAAAAAAAAAAAAAAAAAATATATATATATATATATATATATATATGTATATATATATATATATATATATATATATATATATATATATATATATATATATATATATATATATATATATATGTATTGGGAGGTGAGTTTGAATGGAGAAAAACTGGAGGAAGTGAAGTGTTTTAGATATCTGGGAGTGGATCTGGCAGTGGATGGAACCATGGAAGCGGAAGTGGATCATAGGGTGGGGGAGGGGGCGAAAATTCTGGGGGCCTTGAAGAATGTGTGGAAGTCGAGAACATTATCTCGGAAAGCAAAAATGGGTATGTTTGAAGGAATAGTGGTTCCAACAATGTTGTATGGTTGCGATGCGTGGGCTATGGATAGAGTTGTGCGCAGGAGGATGGATGTGCTGGAAATGAGATGTTTGAGGACAATGTGTGGTGTGAGGTGGTTTGATCGAGTGAGTAACGTAAGGGTAAGAGAGATGTGTGGAAATAAAAAGAGCGTGGTTGAGAGAGCAGAAGAGGGTGTTTTGAAGTGGTTTGGGCACATGGAGAGAATGAGTGAGGAAAGATTGACCAAGAGGATATATGTGTCGGAGGTGGAGGGAACGATGAGAAGAGGGAGACCAAATTGGAGGTGGAAAGATGGAGTGAAAAAGATTTTGTGTGATCGGGGCCTGAACATGCAGGAGGGTGAAAGGAGGGCAAGGAATAGAGTGAATTGGAGCGATGTGGTATACCGGGGTTGACGTGCTGTCAGTGGATTGAATCAAGGCATGTGAAGCGTCTGGGGTAAACCATGGAAAGCTGTGTAGGTATGTATATTTGCGTGTGTGGACGTATGTATATACATGTGTATGGGGGGGGGGGGTTGGGCCATTTTTTTCGTCTGTTTCCTTGCGCTACCTCGCAAACGCGGGAGACAGCGACAAAGTATAATGAAATAAAAAAAAAATATATATATATATATATATATATATATATATATATATATATATATATATATATATATCCCTGGGGATAGGGGAGAAAGAATACTTCCCACGTATTCCCTGCGTGTCGTAGAAGGCGACTAAAAGGGGAGGGAGCGGGTGGCTGGAAATCCTCCCCTCTCGTTTTTTTTTTGATTTTCCAAAAGAAGGAACAGAGAAGGGGGCCAGGTGAGGATTTTCCCTCTAAGGTCCAGTCCTCTGTTCTTAACGCTACCTAGCAAACACGGGAAATGGCGAATAGTATGAAAAAAAAAAAAATATATATATATATATATATATATATATATATATATATATATATATATATATATATATATTTATATTTACATATATTGGATGGAAAGGATCACAATTTTATGCTTGATCAAGATATTCCTATGAGTCCACGGGGAAAATGAAACACGAAAAGTTCCCAAGTGCACTTTTGTGTAATAATCACATCATCAGGGGAGACAAAAGAGAGAAATATAACAGTGTCTTTTCCTAGCGCTACCTCGCACACATGAGGGGGGAGGGGGTTGTTATTCCATGTGTAGCGAGTTGGCGATGGGAACAAATAAAGGCAGACAGTATGAATTATGTACATGTGTATATATGTATATGTCTGTGTGTGTATATATATGTGTACATTGAGATGTATACGTATGTATATTTGCATGTGTGGACGTGTATGTATATACATGTGTATGTGGACGGGTTGGGCCAGTCTTTCGTCTGTTTCCTTGCGCTACCTCGCTAACGCGGGAGACAGGGACAAAGCAAAATGAATAAATAGATATATATATATATATATATATATATATATATATATATATATATATATATATATATATATATATATATATATATATTTTTTTTTTTTTTTTTTTATACCTCGACGCTGTCTCCCGCGTTTGCGAGGTAGCGCAAGGAAACAGACGAAAGAAATGGCCCAACCCCCCCCATACACATGTACATACACACGTCCACACACGCAAATATACATACCTACAGAGCTTTCCATGGTTTACCCCGGACGCTTCACATGCCTTGATTCAATCCACTGAGAGCACGTCAACCCCTGTATACCACATCGCTCCAATTCACTCTATTCCTTGCCCTCCTTTCACCCTCCTGCATGTTCAGGCCCCGATCACACAAAATCCTTTTCACTCCATCTTTCCACCTCCAATTTGGTCTCCCTCTTCTCCTCGTTCCCTCCACCTCCGACACATATATCCTCTTGGTCAATCTTTCCTCACTCATTCTCTCCATGTGCCCAAACCACTTCAAAACACCCTCTTCTGCTCTCTCAACCACGCTCTTTTTATTTCCACACATCTCTCTTACCCTTATATATATATATATATTCCTATGAGTCCACGGGGAAAATGAAACATGTGATTGATCACATGTTTACCAAATGGCGTCCTAGCTTCATCTCTTCGATGCATATCAACTGAGTGTTATATTTCTCTCTTGTGTCTCCCCTGATGATGTGATTATTGCACGATAGTGTGCTTGGGAATTTTTCGTGTTTCATTTTCCCCATGGACTCATAGGAATATCTTGATCACGCGCAAAATTGTGATTCTTTCCAATATATATATATATATATATATATATATATATATATATATATATATATATATATATATATATTTATATATATATATATACTTTTTGATGTTAATGTGCTGAGAGGTGCAACTGGAGGGATGTCTGATCATTGTCTTATGGAGGCTAAGGTGAAGATTTGTATGGGTTTTCAGAAAAGAAGAGTGAATGTTGGGGTGAAGAGGGTGGTGAGAGTAAGTGAGCTTGGGAAGGAGACTTGTGTGAGGAAGTACCAGGAGAGACTGAGTACAGAATGGAAAAAGGTGAGAACAATGGAAGTAAGGGGAGAGGGGGAGGAATGGGATGTATTTAGGGAATCAGTGATGTATTGCTCAAAAGATGCTTGTGGCATGAGAAGAGTGGGAGGTGGGTTGATTAGAAAGGGTAGTGAGTGGTGGGATGAAGAAGTAAGATTATTAGTGAAAGAGAAGAGAGAGGCATTTGGACGATTTTTGTAGGGAAAAAATGCAGTTGAGTGGGAGATGTATAAAAGAAAGAGACAGGAGGTCAAGAGAAAGGTGCAAGAGGTGAAAAAGAGGGCAAATGAGAGTTGGGGTGAGAGAGTATCATTAAATTTTAGGGAAAATAAAAAGATGTTCTGGAAGGAGGTAAATAAAGTGTGTAAGACAAGGGAGCAAATGGGAACTTCAGTTAAGGGCACAAATGGGGAGGTGATAACAAGTAGTGGTGATGTGAGAAGGTGATGGAGTGAGTATTTTGAAGGTCTGTTGAATGTGTTTGATGATAGAGTGGCAGATATAGGGTGTTTTGGTCGAGGTGGTGTGCAAAGTGAGAGGGTTAGGGAAAATGATTTGGTAAACAGAGGAGAGGTAGTAAAAGCTTTGCGGAAGATGAAAGCCAGCAAGGCAGCAGGTTTGAATGGTATTGCAGTGGAATTTATTAAAAAAGGGGGTGACTGTATTATTGACTGGTTGGTAAGGTTATTTAATGTATGTATGACTCATGGTGAGGTGCCTGAGGATTGGCGGAATGCGTGCATAGTGCCATTGTACAAAGGCAAAGGGGATAAGAGTGAGTGCTCAAATTACAGAGGTATAAGTTTGTTGAGTATTCCTGGTAAATTATATGGGAGGGTATTGATTGAGAGGGTGAAGGCATGTACAGAGCATCAGATTGGGTAAGAGCAGTGTGGTTTCAGAAGTGGTAGAGGATGTGTGGATCAGGTATTTGCTTTGAAGAATGTATGTGAGAAATACTTAGAAAAACAAATGGATTTGTATGTAGCATTTATGGATCTGGAGAAGGCATATGATAGAGTTGATAGAGATGCTCTGTGGAAGGTATTAAGAATATATGGTGTGGGAGGCAAATTTTTAGAAGCAGTGAAAGGTTTTTATCAAGGATGTAAGGCATGTGTACGTGTAGGAAGAGAGGAAAGTGATTGGTTCTCAGTGAATGTAGGTTTGCTGGCAGGGGTGTGTGATGTCTCCATGGTTGTTTAATTTGTTTATGGATGGGTTGTTAGGGAGGTGAATGCAAGAGTTTTGGAAAGAAGGGCAAGTATGAAGTCTGTTGTGGATGAGAGAGCTTAGGAAGTGAGTCAGTTGTTGTTCGCCTATGATACAGCGCTGGTGGCTGATTCATGTGAGAAACTGTAGAAGCTGGTGACTGAGTTTGGTAAAGGGTGTGAAAGAAGAAAGTTAAGAGTAAATGTGAATAAGAGCAAGGTTATTAGGTACAGTAGGGTTGAGGGTCTAGTCAATTGGGAGGTAAGTTTGAATGGAGAAAAACTGGAGGAAGTAAAGTGTTTTAGATATCTGGGAGTGGATCTGTCAGCAGATGGAACCATGGAACCGGAAGTGGATCATAGGGTTGGGGAGGGGGCGAAAATCCTGGGAGCCTGGAAGAATGTGTGGAAGTCGAGAACATTATCTCGGAAAGCAAAAATGGGTATGTTTGAAGGAATAGTGGTTCCAACAATGTTGTATGGTTTCGAGGCGTGGGCTATGGATAGAGTTGTGCACAGGAGGATGGATGTGCTGGAAATGAGATGTTTGAGGACAATGTGTGGTGTGAGGTGGTTTGATCGAGTAAGTAACGTAAGGGTAAGAGAGATGTGTGGAAATAAAAAGAGCGTGGTTGAGAGAGCAGAAGAGGGTGTTTTGAAATGGTTTGGGCACATGGAGAGAATGAGTGAGGAAAGATTGACCAAGAGGATATATGTGTTAGAGGTGGAGGGAACAAGGAGAAGTGGGAGACCAAATTGGAGGTGGAAAGATGGAGTGAAAAAGATTTTGAGTGATCGGGGCCTGAACATGCAGGAGGATGAAAGGAGGGCAAGGAATAGAGTGAATTGGATCGATGTGGTATACCGGGGTTGACGTGCTGTCAGTGGATTGAATCAAGGCATGTGAAGCGTCTGGGGTAAACCATGGAAAGCTGTGTAGGTATGTATATTTGCGTGTGTGGATGTATGTATATACATGTGTATGGGGGTGGGTTGGGCCATTTCTTTCGTCTGTTTCCTTGCGCTACCTCGCAAATGCGGGAGACAGCGACAAAGCAAAAAAGAAAAATAAAATATATATATATATATATATATATATATATATATATATATATATATATATATATATATATATATATATATATATATATTTCAGTTTTCTAAATTGTTTCTTACGTTTTTCATAGGTATATATATGTATGTGTGTGTGTGTGTATATGTGCGTATGTATGTGTATGTGTGTGTATGTGTATATGTATATATATATGTATATTATCCCTGGGGATAGGGGTGAAAGAATACTTCCCACGTATTCCTCGCGTGTCGTAGAAAGCGAATAGAGGGGACGGGAGCGGGGGGCCAGAAATCCTCCCCTCCTTGTATTAACTTTCTAAAATGGGAAACAGAAGAAGGAGTCACGCGGGGAGTGCTCATCCTCCTCGAAGGCTCAGAGTGGGGTGCCTAAATGTGTGTGGATGTAACCAAGATGTGAAAAAAGGAGAGATAGGTAGTATGTTTGAGGAAAGGAACCTGGATGTTTTGGCTCTGAGTGAAACGAAGCTCAAGGGTAAAGGGGAAGAGTGGTTTGGGAATGTGTGGGGAGTAAAGTCAGAGGTTAGTGAGAGGACAAGAGCAAGGGAAGGAGTAGCAATACTCCTGAAACAGGAGTTGTGGGAGTATGTGATAGAGTGTAAGAAAGTAAATTCTCGATTAATATGGGTAAAACTGAAAGTTGATGGAGAGAGGTGGGTGATTATTGGTGCATATGCACCTGGGCATGAGAAGAAAGATCAAGAGAGGCAAGTGTTTTGGGAGCAGCTGAATAAGTGTGTTAGTGGTTTTGATGCACGAGACCGGGTTATAGTGATGGGTGATTTGAATGCAAAGGTGAGTAATGTGGCAGTTGAGGGAATAATTGGTATACATGGGGTGTTCAGTGTTGTAAATGGAAATGGTGAAGAGCTTGTAGATTTATGTGCTGAAAAAGGACTGATGATTGGGAATACCTGGTTTAAAAAGCGAGATATACATAAGTATACTTATGTAAGTAGGAGAGATGGCCAGAGAGCGTTATTGGATTACGTGTTAATTGACAGGCGTGCGAAAGAGAGACTTTTGGATGTTAATGTGCTGAGAGGTGCAACTGGAGGGATGTCTGATCATTATCTTGTGGAGGCTAAGGTGAAGATTTGTATGGGTTTTCAGAAAAGAAGGGTGAATGTTGGGGTGAAGAGGGTGGTGAGAGTAAGTGAGCTTGAGAAGGAGACCTGTGTGAGGAAGTACCAGGAGAGACTGAGTACAGAATGGAAAAGGGTGAGAACAATGGAAGTAAGGGGAGTGGGGGAGGAATGGGATGTATTTAGGGAATCAGTGATGGATTGCGCAAAAGATGCTTGTGGCATGAGAAGAGTGGGAGGTGGGTTGATTAGAAAGGGTAGTGAGTGGTGGGATGAAGAAGTAAGAGTATTAGTGAAAGAGAAGAGAGAGGCATTTGGACGATTTTTGCAGGGAAAAAATGCAATTGAGTGGGAGATGTATAAAAGAAAGAGACAGGAGGTCAAGAGAAAGGTGCAAGAGGTGAAAAAGAGGGCAAATGAGAGTTGGGGTGAGAGAGTATCATTAAATTTTAGGGAGAATAAAAAGATGTTCTGGAAGGAGGTAAATAAAGTGCGTAAGACAAGGGAGCAAATGGGAACTTCAGTGAAGGGCGCAAATGGGGAGGTGATAACAAGTAGTGGTGATGTGAGAAGGAGATGGAGTAAGTATTTTGAAGGTTTGTTGAATGTGTTTGATGATAGAGTGGCAGATATAGGGTGTTTTGGTCAAGGTGGTGTGCAAAGTGAGAGGGTTAGGGAAAATGATTTGGTAAACAGAGAAGAGGTAGTGAAAGCTTTGCGGAAGATGAAAGCCGGCAAGGCAGCAGGTTTGGATGGTATTGCAGTGGAATTTATTAAAAAAGGGGGTGACTGTATTGTTGACTGGTTGGTAAGGTTATTTAATGTATGTATGACTCATGGTGAGGTGCCTGAGGATTGGCGGAATGCGTGCATAGTGCCATTGTACAAAGGCAAAGGGGATAAGAGTGAGTGCTCAAATTACAGAGGTATAAGTTTGTTGAGTATTCCTGGTAAATTATATGGGAGGGTATTGATTGAGAGGGTGAAGGCATGTACAGAGCATCATATTGGGGAAGAGCAGTGTGGTTTCAGAAGTGGTAGAGGATGTGTGGATCAGGTGTTTGCTTTGAAGAATGTATGTGAGAAATACTTAGAAAAGCAAATGGATTTGTATGTAGCATTTATGGATCTGGAGAAGGCATATGATAGAGTTGATAGGGATGCTCTGTGGAAGGTATTAAGAATATATGGTGTGGGAGGAAAGTTGTTAGAAGCAGTGAAAAGTTTTTATCGAGGATGTAAGGCATGTGTACGTGTAGGAAGAGAGGAAAGTGATTGGTTCTCAGTGAATGTAGGTTAGCGGCAGGGGTGTGTGATGTCTCCATGGTTGTTTAATTTGTTTATGGATGGGGTTGTTAGGGAGGTAAATGCAAGAGTTTTGGAAAGAGGGGCAAGTATGAAGTCTGTTGGGGATGAGAGAGCTTGGGAAGTGAGTCAGTTGTTGTTCGCTGATGATACATCGCTGGTGGCTGATTCATGTGAGAAACTGCAGAAGCTGGTGACTGAGTTTGGTAAAGTGTGTGGAAGAAGAAAGTTAAGAGTAAATGTGAATAAGAGCAAGGTTATTAGGTACAGTAGGGTTGAGGGTCAAGTCAATTGGGAGGTGAGTTTGAATGGAGAAAAACTGGAGGAAGTGAAGTGTTTTAGATATCTGGGAGTGGATCTGGCAGCGGATGGAACCACGGAAGCGGAAGTGGATCATAGGGTGGGGGAGGGGGCTAAAATTCTGGGGGCCTTGAAGAATGTGTGGAAGTCGAGAACATTATCTCGGAAAGCAAAAATGGGTATGTTTGAAGGAATAGTGGTTCCAACAATGTTGTATGGTTGCGAGGCGTGGGCTATGGATAGAGTTGTGCGTAGGAGGATGGATGTGCTGGAAATGAGATGTTTGAGGACAATGTGTTGTGTGAGGTGGTTTGATCGAGTGAGTAACGTAAGGGTAAGAGAGATGTGTGGAAATAAAAAGAGCGTGGTTGAGAGAGCAGAAGAGGGTGTTTTGAAGTGGTTTGGGCACATGGAGAGGATGAGTGAGGAAAGATTGACCAAGAGGATATATGTGTCGGAGGTGGAGGCAACAAGAAGAGGGAGACCAAATTGGAGGTGGAAAGATGGAGTGAAAAAGATTTTGTGTGATCGGGGCCTGAACATGCAGGAGGGTGAAAGGAGGGCAAGGAATAGAGTGAATTGGAGCGATGTGGTATACCGGGTTGACGTGCTGTCAGTGGATTGAATCAAGGCATGTGAAGCGTCTGGGGTAAGCTATGGAAAGCTGTGTAGGTATGTATATTTGCGTGTGTGGACGTATGTATATACATGTGTATTGGGGGGGTTGGGCCATTTCTTTCGTCTGTTTCCTTGCGCTACCTCGCAAGCGCGGGAGACAGCGACAAAGTATAAAAAAAAAAAAAAATATATATATATATATATATATATATATATATATATATATATATATATATATATATATATATATATATATATGCAGGAGGGTGAAAGGCGGGCAAGGAATGGAGTAAATTGGATCGATGTTGTATACTGGGGTCGACGTGCTGTAAATGGATTGAAACAGGTTATGTGAAGCGTCTGGGGTAAACCATGAAAGTCTTTGGGGCCTGGATGTAGAAAGGGAGCTGTTATTATTGCATGACAGCTAGAGACTGAGTGTGAACGAATGGGGCCTTTGTTGTCTTTTCCTAGTGCTACCTCGCACACATGAGGTGGGAGGGGGATGTTATTCCATGTGTGGCGAGGTGGCGATGGGAATGAATAAAGGCAGACAGTGTGAATTGTGTGCATGTGTATATATGTATATGTCTGTGTGTGTATATGTATATGTGTACATTGAGATGTATGGGTATGTATATTTGCGTGTGTGGACGTGTATGTATATACATGTGTATGGGGGGGGTTGGGCCATTTCTTTCGTCTGTTACCTTGTTCTACCTTGCAAACACAGGAGACAGCGACAAAGCAAAATAATATAAATATAAATAAAAAATATATATATTATCCCTGGGGATAGGGGATTAAGAATACTTCCCACGCATTCCTCACGTGTCGTAGAAGGCTACTAAAGGGGACGGGAGCGGGGGGCCAGAAACCCTCCCTTCCTTGCATTTTAACTTTCTAAAAGGGGAAACAGAAGAAGGAGTCACACGAGGAGTGCACATCCTCCTCGAAGGCTCAGATTGGGGTGTCTAAATGTGTGTGGATGTAACCAAGATGAGAAAAAAGGAGAGATAGGTAGTATGTTTGAGGAAAGGAACCTGGATATTTTGGCTCTGAGTGAAACGAAGCTAAAGGGTAAAGGGGAAGAGTGATTTGGGAATGTCTTGGGAGTAAAGTCAGGGGTTAGTGAGAGGACAAGGGCAAGGGAAGGAGTAGCACTACTCCTGAATCAGGAGTTGTGGGAGTATGTGATAGAGTGTAAGAAAGTAAATTCTAGTTTGATACGGGTAAAACTGAAAGTGGATGGAGAGAGATGGGTGATTATTGGTGCATATGCACCTGGGCATGAGAAGAAAGATCATGAGAAGCAAGAGTTTTGGGAGCAGCTGAATGAGTGTGTTAGTGGTTTTGATACACAAGACCAGGTTATAGTGATGGGTGATTTGAATGCAAAGGTGAGTAATGTGGTAGTTGAGGGAATAATTGGTATACATGGAGTGTTCAGTGTTGTAAATGGAAATGGTGAAGAGCTTGTAGATTTAAGTGCTGAAAAAGGACTGGTGATTGGAAATACCTGGTTTTAAAAGCGAGATATACATAAGTATACGTATGTAAGTAGGAGAGATGGCCAGAGAGCGTTATTGGATTGTGTGTTAATTGATAGACACATGAAAGAGAGACTTTTGGATGTTAATGTGCTGAGAGGTGCAACTGGAGGGATGTCTTATCATTATCTTGTGGAAGCAAAGGTGAAGATTTGTGGGAGTTTTTAGAAAAGAAGAGAGAATGTTGGGGTGAAGAGAGTGGTGAGAGTAAGTGAGCTTGGGAAGGAGACTTGTGTGAGGAAGTACCAGGAGAGACTGAGTACAGAGTGGAAAAAGGTGAGAACAAAGGAGGTAAGGGGAGAGGGGGAGGAATAGGATGTATTTAGGGAAGCAGTGATGGCTTGCGCAAAAGATGCTTGTGGCATGAGAAGCGTGGGAGGTGGGTTGATTAGAAAAGGTAGTGAGTGGTGGAATGAAGAAGTAAGATTATTAGTGAAAGAGAAGAGAGAGGCATTTGAATGATTTTTGCAGGGAAAAAATGCAAATGAGTGGGAGAGGTATAAAAGAAAGAGGCAGGAGGTCAAGAGAAAGGTGCAAGAGGTGAAAAAGAGGGCAAATGAGAGTTGGGGTGAGAGAGTATCATTAGATTTTAAAGAGAATAAAAAGAAGTTTTGGAAGGAGGTAAATAAAGTGCGTAAGACAAGGGAGCAAATGGGAACTTCAGTGAAGGGGACAAATGGGGAGGTGATAACAAGTAGTGGTGATGTGAGAAGGAGATGGAGTGAGTATTTTGAAGGTTTCTTGAATGTGTTTGATGATAGAGTGGCAGATGTGGCGTGTCTTGGTCGAGGTGGTGTGCAAAGTGAGAGGGTTAGGGAAAATGATGTGGTAAATAGAGAAGAGGTAGTGAAAGCCTTACGGAAGATGAAAGCCGGCAAAGCAGCAGGTTTGGATGGTATTGCAGTGGAATTTATTAAAAAAGGGGGGTGACTGTATTGTTGACTGGTTGGTAAGGTTATTTAATGTATGTATGATTCATGGTGAGGTGCCTGAGGATTGGCAGAATGCTTGCATAGTGCCACTGTACAAAGGCAAAGGGGATAAGAGTGAGTGCTCAAATTAGAGAGGTATAAGTTTGTTGAGTATTCCTGGTAAATTATATGGGAGGGTATTGATTGAGAGGGTGAAGGCATGTACAGAGCATTAGATTGGTGAAGAGCAGTGTGGTTTCAGAAGTGGTAGAGGATGTGTGGATCAGGTGTTTGCTTTGAAGAATGTATGCGAGAAATACTTAGAAAAACAAATGGATCTGTATGTAGCATTTATGGATCTGGAGAAGGCATATGATAGAGTTGATAGAGATGCTCTGTGGAAGGTATTAAGAATATATGGTGTGGGAGGCAAGTTGTTAGAAGCGGTGAAAAGTTTTTATCGAGGATGTAAGGCATGTGTACGTGTAGGAAGAGAGGAAAGTGATTGGTTCTCAGTGAATGTAGGTTTGCGGCAGGGGTGTGTGATGTCTCCATGGTTGTTTAATTTGTTTGTGGATGGGGTTGTTAGGGAGGTGAATGCAAGAGTTTTGGAAAAAGGGGCAAGTATGCAGTCTGTTGTGGATGAGAGAGCTTGGGAGGTGAGTCAGTTGTTGTTCGCTGATGATACAGCGCTGGTGGCTGATTCATGTAAGAAACTGCAGAAGCTGGTGACTGAGTTTGGTAAAGTGTGTGAAAGAAGAAAGTTAAGAGTAAATGTGAATAAGAGCAACGTTATTAGGTACAGTAGGGTTGAGGGTCAAGTCAATTGGGAGGTAAGTTTGAATGGAGAAAAGCTGGAGGAAGTGAAGTGTTTTAGATATCTGGGAGTGGATCTGTCAGCAGATGGAACCATGGAAGCGGAAGTGAATCATAGGGTGGGGGAGGGGGCGAAAGTTCTGGGAGCCTGGAAGAATGTTTGGAAGTCGAGAACATTATCTCTGACATCAAAAATGGGCATGTTTGAAGGATTAGTGGTTCCAACAATGTTGTATGGTTGCGAGGCGTGGGCTATGGATAGAGTTGTGCGCAGGAGGGTGGATCTGCTGGAAATGAGATGTTGAGGACAATATGTGGTGTGAGGTGGTTTGAACGAGTAAGTAATGTAAGGGTGAGAGAGATGTGTGGAAATAAAAAGAGTGTGGTTGAGAGAGCAGAAGAGGGTGTTTTGAAATGGTTTGGTCACATGGAGAGAATGAGTGGGGAAAGATTGACCAAGAGGATATATGTGTCAGAGGTAGAGGGAATGAGGAGAAGTGGGAGACCAAATTGGAGGTGGAAAGATGGAGTGAAAAAGATTTTGAGTGATCAATGTGGTATACCGGGGTCGACGTGCTGTCAGTGGATTGAACCAGGGCATGTGAAGCGTCTGGGGTAAACCATGCAAAGTGTGTGGGGCCTGGATGTGGAAAGGGAGCTGTGGTTTCGGTGCATTATTACATGACAGCTAGAGACTGAGTGTGAACGAATGGGGCCTTTTGTGTTTTTCATAGCGCTACCTCGCACACATGAGGGGGGAGGGGGTTGTCATTCCATGTGTGGCGAGGTGGCGATGGGAATAAATAAAGGCAGACAGTATTAATTATGTACATGTGTATATATGTATATGTGTGTGTGTGTATATACATGTGTACATTGAGATGTATAGGTATGTATATTGTGCGTGTGTGGACATGTATGTATATACATGTGTATGTGGGCGGATTGGGCCATTCTTTTGTCTGTTTCCTTGCGCTACCTCGCTAACGCGGGAGACAGCGACAAAGCAAAATAATAATAATAATATATATATATATATATATATATATATATATATATATATATATATATATATATATATATATATATATATTTATATTACATATATATATATATATATATATATATATATATATATATATATATATATATATATATATATATATGTGTGTGTGTGTAATATAATGTAGGTTTATCCCTGGGGATAGGGGAGAAAGAATACTTCCCACGTATTTCCTGCATTTCGTAGAATGCGACTAAAAGGGGAGGGAATGAAGGGCTGAAAATCCTCCCCTCTCGTTTTTTGATTTTCCAAAAGAGGTACAGAGAAGGGGGCCAAGTGAGGATAGTCCCTCAGAGGTTTAGTCCTCTGTTCTTAATGCTACCTCGCTAATGCGGGAAATGGTGAATAGTATGAAAAAAAAGAAATATAATGTAGGTGTACATGTTGCTGGTTCCACCTGCTTGAGATCACCTGGCAAGTGAAAAATCGCCTTTAATGAGGGTGTAACACTGAGAGTAGAGTATCATCAAAGAACTCACATCAAATGAGTCCACATTTTTTCTGTAAGTGCAAGTAATGCAGCCTTGGGCTGCAGGAGTCTCTAGAAAGATGGCCTGGATAACATCATGACTCTTTTTAGAATGAGGTCCTAGGATGATAGTAGATAGATTTATTGATATGTATATTTATATATGTATACTTACTTCCTGCTCCAGGAGTCCCTTCTATCTTTATGAAACAGATCTCAGGAAGCTGGCCACATCCACAAGGTGAAGATGCCCTATTTCCCAAACAAGATGTAGCATTTAAAGCAGGCCAGCATCAGTCATTGGTATGACTGAATACAAGAACTAACTGGCAATGAGGAGGCTGCATACCAATTTAACATCCACTTTGCCAATATTTGCCAACGATTACTACAGCTTGACATTGGCTTCCTCCCAGCATGCCTACTAACCCCATTACCCCTGAACACAGTAGGCGAATATCAAGTAGCTATGCCCCATCATTGCCTTAAAACCATATGCTTTACTACACCCATAGATCTTCCACTGATAGGTCTTCCACTGAAACTGTACAAGGAATTCTCCCATGAATCAGCTAAACAGCTAACTGCCATAATTAATGCTTCACTCAACTAGTCAATGCCCATAGTTTGGAGAACAGCATATGTCATTCCGCTGCCTAATTCCACCAACCCAGAGTCTCTTACTCTAATTTGTAAAAGCTTTTTGTTCAACTGGGTCTGTTCTGACATTGATGATTCAGTAAACCCTTAGTCATTTGGAAACATGAAGTCTTCCTCTATGATTCACTGCCTTGAAAGCCTTCTAAACTTCATGTACTGCACTACTAAACTTCATGAACTGGAGAAATGCAAGGCCTCAGTGGCCCTCACCTTTGAAGACTTCAGTAAGGCTTTTGACTTGGTAAACTATAATAATACCATCAAGAAAACCATTGACCTGGGACTATGGGGGCATCCCATTTTTGAATGGTAGACTTCCTGACCAGGCAACACCAAATTGTCTTCTTTAGCACAGCCATATACTTCACTGCCCCTTACATGCAGTGTACCACAGGGCACCAAGTTGAGGCTGTCTGATCCTTTTCCTTATCAGTGATGCCCTGAAGGATACAAACCACTACTGGAAGTATGTAGATGACTCCACCTTTGGTATCACTATCAACAACTCTTTTGACTTCAGTGCCCTTCAGCATATCATCAGCAACCTTCAGGAGTGGACTAAGGCTAACAACATCACCATCAACCAGACCAAACCTGTAATGGTGCACATCAGCCTGGGTGCAGACAACATCCTGCCCTCTGACATCTTACTAGGCCTTGACATCCTTAGTGTCACTATAGACAAAGATTTAAACGGGAAAAATCATGTTAACACTGTCATCAAATCTTCCTCATACCGTCTGTACCCTCTTCACCAACAGAAATTATAAGGCGTCCCACCAGTTGAACTCAGGAATGTCTATTCCATCCTCATTCTACCAAAACTCACCTATGCTTACCCAGCCTAGTCCTCCTCACTAACAGTTACGTAGAGGGACTAGCTAGAATCATCCTGGGCCTTTCTTTCACTAGCTACCAAGAGTTTCTGGTCTTGCTGAACGTGCCCACCCTTTCCAACAAATACTGGCAGTTCACATGACAATTTGGCAATAAACTGCTGACACACCTGTCTCAGAGACCTCCACCTTCCCAATGCCCCTCCATCATGGACTGCTTTTCATCACCACAATTGACTTGTTATAGTTAGAGCTCATATAGACAGATATAAGAACAATCCTATTCCTACCATTGTGAATCTCATAAACTGTTCTTGAACAATTGCATGGCTATACAGTGAACAGCTCAGTTTTTTGTTAGTTAGGCTATGTGGTATGTCAGCTGCTGTATCACTTATTGTTCAACCAAGTGCATATTGAGCAAATCATAATATTCACTCTCTAAACATCCTTGTTTGTCTGCTGCACTGCTATCTAGATGTACCTCACTAATGTGCTTATCCAAAGTGTGAAAATATCCAGACCACCTTAACCTTAAGCTCTTATATGATTAGGTAACTATTGACTATTATGACCTACCAGTTCTGTAATATTTGTAACACCTCAAATGTGTATTCTTAGGCAAATGGCTAGCTAAATCAGATATACTTTGTATTTAATTATTATCTATTTAAAGTGTATTAACATTGTGTGTGTCCCAGTTAGGAGAGAGTGCAGGTCATCAGAGTGGTAAGTGTTCAGTTTCTTCATTATAGAAGTTCCATCATGGGCATGAAGTGTCCTGAGATATGTTGAATCGGTGTTTGTAGTAATGTTTAGGGATGAGCAATGCCCAAAGCATAGACAGTAAAGTGCGCTTGTGTTTAGAGGAATGTAGATTCAGTTGGATGTCGGCTGGTGAGGTGATGTTCAAGAATGTGTTAGGAGGATGTTGTATAGCACTTGTTAGGTAATTTCACTGTGTATATGTTTTGTCATTGTTACATTTACTAAGTTTGGGGAATCATCGAGTAGAAGCTGCTGAAGTGTGAGGCAGCGATAAGCTTTTTGTTTCTGTTTGGGGGTTGATGGTTGGTTGTGGAATGTCTTGGCTGAGAGAGGCCTAATACTGTTGCAGAGAATTGAGTGCTGAAGATGTTGAGGTAGGATTTATTGAGGGGATAGTTGTTTCATTATACAAATATTGAGTGGTTACTGGGCAGCTAGTGATTGTTTTGAGTGCCTCATTTTGTTTGGTTTAAAGTTTTGTTGTATTTGATTTTGGGAGAATGTAAGATCAGATAGGTGAGTCTTAGTTTAGAGTGGAATGGACGAATTATCTGTAGAGGATGCTAAGGAATTATTTTTCTTGTCCAAATCTGGTGCCAGTTAGTGTTCTGAGGGCATTTAGTTTGTATGTTGATTATGTTTTGATGTTATTGGCATGGGGAGTGTCTTGCGTGTCATTTGTGATGCCTAAAGTGATTGTCTGTCCAGGGTGACTGAAGGGTGTAAACTGGATTTTTGTCAGTTTGAGGTCAAAAAAGTGATTGAAGACTTCTTTGGAGATGCAGAAGCTCCATATAGGGTAAGCCATATTCTAAACATGATGTACTGCTACGTTTGTTGTTGCTGCTGTGATGTTAGTGTTATGATGTGATTGTGGGGTCATCTACATATGAAAGGACCTTCATGTTGTGGTTTGCCAAGGGTAATTGGAGGTCTTGTAGAAAGAGATAGAAGAGGGTTGGAGAATCAACTGCTTCTTGGGGAATTCTCTTGTAGAGTTTAAGTATTCTAGAGGTGATGCCATTGTGAGTGACTCTGCCATGACGGCTGACTGTGAATTTGCCATCCACTTTACATCATTGTTGTAGAGAGTGGTGTCTAGTATCTTTTGTATAGTGATGCATCATGGGAAAGTGTCAAATGCTTTGTTGATGTTTCTTGCCACTTGTACTGTGCCAGACTGGGGATGTGGTTGATTGAGGTCATCTTGAATATGTTGTTTGAGGTAAGTACACTGGTTGGGTCTGAAGCCATGTTGTATAGGTTGTAATAGGATAATTTGCTTGATTCTGTTGTGGATTAGGTTTTCACTGAATTTGTTTACTGAAGACAGTGATGTTATAGGATGGTAAGAGGAGGGGGTATTGGATGCTTTAAAAGGCTTTAGGGTTGGTTTTATGTTGGCAAGTTTCCTGATATTAAGAGATTATGTTGTGTAGCTAGAAGTAGTTGACAATATCTGTGAATGCTCATATTTCAACTGGGCCAGTGTTGTATGCGAAAGTTTAATGTGCTCTTATGGTCTGTAACAGGGAAGTTCTTTAAGATTTTAAATGCATTGCATGTATGAGTTGGAGTGAAGGATGGTTTTTGTTTAAGATTTTCATGACTTTTCTCTTTAAGTGTGATGTTGGTTTGTGGATAATTTCTGAGTGATCTTATGAGTGTGTTTTTATGTTCTTTTTGAGAGGGGATTTCATTGGAATGGGTCAGGAGTGCTTTGTGAGTAGGTATGTGTTTCATTAGTAAGTGTGAGTTTCTTTACATGCAAAAGATCTGGTTACTATGGATTTTTTCATTCATGGTTTTGTGAAACAATGCCAGTTTGCAATTGCCTTTCAGTGACTAGGTAAGTAATGGTGTTCTATAGAGTTTGGATTTGCTCTCTGATTTCTGTTAGATGGTGAGTGGTTTTGTCTGAGCTGGTTTCTTTGCTTTGTGAGGTGAGTAAGTAGTCAGAAGTTTAGGTAATATCTCTTTCTGGCTTTGTGGTATGAGCTTTTTTGTTAGCTTAGATGGAGGTATTGGATATATATTTTTTTTTATCATTATTTTGCTTTGTCGCTGTCTCCCGCGTTTACAAGGTAGCGCAAGGAAACAGACGAAAGAAATGGCCCAACCCACCCCCATGCACATGTATATACATACACGTCCACACACGCAAATATACATGCCTATACATCTCAATGTACACATATATATACACACACAGACACATACATATAGGCCCATGCACACAGTTCACACTGTCTGCCTTTATTCATTTCCATCACCACCTCGCCACACATGGAATACCATCCCCCTCCCCCCTCATGTGTGCGAGGTAGCGCTAGGAAAAGACAACAAAGGCCCCATTCGTTCACACTCATTCTCTAGCTGTCATGCAATAATGCCCGAAACCACAGCTCCCTTTCCACATCCAGGCCCCACACTACTTTCCATGGTTTACCCGAGACACTTCACATGCCCTGATTCAATCCACTGACAGCACGTCAACACCAGTATACCACATCGATCCAATTCACTCTATTCCTTGCCCGCCTTTCACCCTCCTGCATGTTCAGGCCTCGATCACTCAAAATCTTTTTCACTCCATCTTTCCACCTCCAATTTGGTTTCCCACTTCTCCATGTTCTCTCTACCTCCGACACATATATCCTCTTGGTCAATCTTTCCTCACTCATTCTCTCCATGTGCCCAAACCATTTCAAAACACCCTCTTCTGCTCTCTCAGCCACGCTCTTTTTATTTCCACACATCTCTCTTACCCTTACATTACTTACTCGATCAAACCACCTCACACCACACATTGTCCTCAAACATCTCATTTCCAGCACATCCACCCTCCTGCGCACAACTCTATCCATAGCTCACGCCTCGCAACCATACAACATTGTTGGAACCACTATTCCTTCAAACATACCCATTTTTGCTTTCCGAGATAATGTTCTCGACTTCCACACATTCTTCCAGGCTCCCAGGATTTTCGCCCCCTCCCCAACCCTATGATCCACTTCCGCTTCCATGGTTCCATCCGCTGACAGATCCACTCCCAGATATCTAAAACACTTTACTTCCTCCAGTTTTTCTCCATTCAAACTTACCTCTCAATTGACTTGACCCTCAACCCTACTGTACCTAATAACCTTGCTCTTATTCACATTTACTCTTAACTTTCTTCTTTCACACACTTTACCAAACTCAGTCACCAGCTTCTGCAGTTTCTCACATGAATCAGCCACCAGCACTGTATCATCAGCGAACAACAACTGACTCACTTCCCAAGCTCTCTCATTCACAACAGACTTCATACTTGCCCCTTTTTCCAAAACTCTTGCATTCACCTCCCTAACAACCCCATCCATAAACAAATTAAACAACCATGGAGACATCACACACCCCTGCCGCAAACCTACATTCACTGAGAACCAATCACTTTCCTCTCTTCCTACACGTACATATGCCTTACATCCTCGATAAAAACTTTTCACTGCTTCTAACAACTTGCCTCCCACACCATATATTCTTAATACCTTCCACAGAGCATATCTATCAACTCTATCATATGCCTTCTCCAGATCCATAAATGCTACATACAAATCCATTTGTTTTTCTAAGTATTTCTCGCATACATTCTTCAAAGCAAACACCTGATCCACACATCCTCTACCACTTCTGAAACCACACTGCTCTTCCCCAATCTGATGCTCTGTACATGCCTTCACCCTCTCAATCAATACCCTCCCATATAATTTACCAGGAATACTCAACAAACTTATACCTCTGTAATTTGAGCACTCACTCTTATCCCCTTTGCCTTTGTACAATGGCACTATGCACGCATTCCGCCAATCCTCAGGCACCTCACCATGAGTTATACATACATTAAATAACCTTACCAACCAGTCAACAATACAGTCACCCCCCTTTTTTAATAAATTCCACTGCAATACCATCCAAACCTGCTGCCTTGCCGGCTTTCATCTTCCGCAAAGCTTTTACTACCTCTTCTCTGTTTACCAAATCATTTTCCCTAACCCTCCCACTTTACACACCACCTCGACCAAAACACCCTATATCTGCCACTCTGTCATCAAACACATTCAACAAACCTTCAAAATACTCACTCTATCTTCTCACATCACCACTACTTGTTATCACCTCCCCATTAGCCCCCTTCACTGAAGTTCCCATTTGTTCCCTTGTCTTACGCACTTTATTTACCTCCTTCCTAAACATCTTTTTATTCTCCCTAAAATTTAATGATACTCTCTCACCCCAACTCTCATTTGCCCTCTTTTTTACCTCTTGCACCTTTCTCTTGACCTCCTGCTTCTTTCTTTTATCCATCTCCCAGTCATTTGCATTATTTCCCTGAAAAAGTCATCCAAATGTCTCTCTCTTCTCTTTCACTTATGATTTTAATTCTTCATCCCACCACTCGCTACCCTTTCTAATCTGCCCACCTCCCATGCTTCTCATGCCATGAGCATCTTTTGCGCAAGCCATCACTGCTTCCCTAAATACCTCCCATTCCTCCCCCACTCCCCTTATGTCCTTTGTTCTCACCTTTTTCTATTCTGAACTCAGTCTCTCCTGGTACTTCCTCACACAAGTATCCTTCCCAAGCTCACTTGCTCTCACCACTCTTTTCACGTCAACATTCTCTCTTCTTTTCTGAAAACCTCTACAAATCTTCACCTTCACCAGATAATGATCAGACATCCTTCCAGTTGCACCTCTCAGCACATTAACATCCAAAAGTCTCTCTTTCGCATGCCTATCAATTAACACGTAATCCAATAATGGTCTCTGGCCATCTCTCCTACTTACATATGTATACTTATGTATTTATTTATTTATTTTGCTCTGTTGCTGTCTCCCTCACATAAATCTACTTGCTCTTCACCATTTCCATTTATAACACTGAACTCCCCATGTACACCAATTATTCCCTCAACTGCCACATTATTCACCTTTGCATTCAAATCACCCATCACTATAACCCAGTCTCGTGCATCAAAACTACTAACACACTCACTCAGCTGCTCTCAAAACTCTTGCCTCTCATGATCTTTCTTCTCATGCCCAGGTGCATATGCACCAATAATTACCCATCTCTCTCCATCCACTTTCACAAGAGCAAGGGAAGGAGTAGCACTACTCCTGAAACAGGAGTTGTGGGAGTATGTGATGGAGTGTAAGAAAATAAACTCTAGATTGATATGGGTAAAACTGAAAGTGGATGGAGAGAGATGGGTGATTATTGGTGCCTATACCTGGGCATGAGAAGAAAGACAATGAGAGGCAAGATTTTTGGGAGCAGCTGAGTGAGTGTTTTTGTAGTTTTGATGCACGACACCAGGTTATAGTGATGGGTGATTTGAATGCAAAGGTGAGTAATGTGGCAGTTGAGGGAATAATTGGTGTATATGGGGTGTTCAATGTTGTAAACGGAAATGGTGAAGAGCTTGTAGATTTGTGTGCTGAAAAAGGACTGGTGATTGGGAATACCTGGTTTAAAAAGAGAGATATACATAAGTATATGTATGTAAGTAGGAGAGATGGCCAGAGAGCGTTATTGGATTACCTGTTAATTGATAGGTGTGCGAAAGAGAGAATTTTGGATGTTAATGTGCTGAGAGGTGCAGCTGGAGGGATGTCTGATTATTATCTTGTGGAGGCGAAGGTGAAGATTTGTAGAGGTTTTTAGAAAAGAAGAGAAAATGTTGGGGTGAAGACGGAATGGTGAGAGTAAGTGAGCTTGGGAAGGAGACTTGTGTGAGGAAGTACTGAGTGCAGAATGGAAAAAGGTAAGAGTAAAGGACGTTAAGGGAGTGGGGGAGGAATATCATTGAATCTTCTATTATTAAATACACAAAGAATTATAATCTTAATATTAGTGGTGGTCTATACAAATATCTTTGTTAATTTTGATTTCAAACTAGTTAGCTTTAATGTTTTCTCACTTTTTTGCAAAAGTTCCAGTTGATGACCTTTTAGAATATTTGTTAGATGTCTTGGATGATATTCATTTACCTGTTTCAAAGTCTGTTTTCATTGAACTGATAGAATTGTCTATAAAAGATTGTGTTTTTCAATTTAATGGAGATTATTATGCTCAAAAATTAATGAAGTTCATGAGACTTACCGTAGGTCAGTTGAAATGTGCTTCGAATTTTATGAAGCAAATCACCTCTGCTAGAAGGGAGCTTTCACATGAGATACGCTTTGCCGCTTCGCGCCACCAGACTTTAAAGAGTACGACCAACCACATGAAAGTAACAACATTTTGTACTGCTAGAAATATGTAAGCCACAAGACGCTACAGAGCATAGGGTGGGAGAGGTGGGCATGTGAAAGCTCCCTTCTAGCAGAGGTGATTTGCTTCATAAAATTCGAAGCACATTTCAACTGACCTACTGTAAGTCTCATGTACTTCATTAATTTTACGTCAGCAAATCACACCTCTGCTAGAGGTCGCTTTCCCATGAGGTTTTGAAGCCATGTGGGTGTCGTACTGTAGACATGCAGAGAGGAGAAATGATACAAGCAGTAACCAACTGCAATATAGTAAGAAATTTACATAGCCATGGACCAGGCGACAAGAGACAACATCTCCTATGCAAACAAAATGAACAGACTATTGAAGGACAGCATCTTGGAAAGGATCGTGATTCGGGACAATCTCCTTGTCATAAAACTTGGCAAAAGTGGCAGCCCTGGACCACCCAGCCCTTGCCATGATGTGTCCAATCGGTAAAGCCATGGCTTTGGCTTTCGATGCAGCTGCAGGCTGAACACTGTCTGCTGAATACTGGCTGGAGTCTATGCCCGACAGAGAAAGCACTGTTCGAATCCACCTTGCAGCAGTGTCCCTCGTTACATGCTTGTGGGGCTTGATAAAACTTAGGAGTAACTTCCCATTCTCCTGATGTGCAGAATTTCTGAACTCCTCTGTCCTAGCAATATACGTTGTCAGAGTTTCACACACACACACAATCTAATGTCAGTAGAATATGCTTTAAAGGTCACAAACCGCACATTGAACTTTGGCCTGCACTGTTTAATAGTTTCCCCTAACCAAACACAAACAGAAGCCTGCCCAAAACTAATATTCTTCAGCAACAAACAATGCAAAGTTTGTATTCTGGCAGCCTGCGTAAGTGCCATCAACATCACAAGCTTCAGTGTTAAATCCTTTAAAGAGAGGGAGGACAAAGGATCCATGGCACGCAGATGCTGTGGCACCTGCTGAACATCCCAAGTTCTTGTATACCTAGGGACAGACAGCTGCAAGTTAAAAACTCCCTTTAACAACCTGGTGACAAGAGGATGGCTGCCTGCACTGCAACCATCCACAGTAATCCCCAGGGAGGAGAGTGCACCCCTGGCAGTGTTGATTGAAGTATAACTAACACCTCTGTGGAAAGTGACAGACAGAAAAGTCACAATATTAGTTACAGTGGGAGCAAAGGGATCGATGTTCTGGCTACCACAAAACTGTAACCACCTATTGATATGTGGCTGGTACTGCCTCGCAGTCGCAGGTCTCCAGGAGGCAAGGATGATGTCCGTACCTGCCTGAGAAATGCCCCTGTCTCACAGACGTTGCCGGATAAGAGGCAAGCCATCAGTCGGGTGTGTCGGAGAATGGGGTGTTCCTCCTCCGTCGATGGGTGACGCAAGACGTGTGCCCCCCTCGGAATCAGCCGTGGTTCCTTGACCAGCAAAGTGAGTAGAGTCCCCATCCAGGGCTGGGACGGCCAGAGAGGCAGTATCATCCACCCCTTCGCTGACTCTGCTCGAATTTTCTGTAGGCACCTGGCAATCAGAGCAAAGGGTGGGAAAAGGTTGAGTAGTTCAAACTGCTACCAGCAGATAGAAAAGGCATCAAAATGTTCTGCATCTGGGTTAGGTTTCCAGGAGCAGAAACGAGTCACTTGAGCATTCAGTCTAGAAGCAAAGAGATCAATGCTCGGAACCCCAAATACTTCAGATAGGGCCCTAAAGAGTTCTTCATTCAATTTCCACTCATGCCTGTCATTGAATGTCTGAGATGCAGTGTCTGCCATGAGATTGACTTTACCTGGTACATGAGAGCAGGTAAGCCAGATATCATTCACTGCATACCACTCCCAAAGGTCACGGCAAATGTCATTACACAGTGAGGACCGTGTGCCGCCCATTGCATTGACATAGGTCACAGCCGTCGTGTTATCACAAAACACCCGAACATGTCGTCCTTTGAGAAGAGATGCAAATGAGCGCACTACCAGGGAGATGGCTTTGAGTTCCTTTGCATTAATGTGCAAGGCAGATTCTGGTAATGACCATCTCCCATTAACTTTTTGTTGATTGAGGTGGCCACCCCAACCTAAATTTAATGCATCAGTATACAGATCCAATTCTGTATCCTTCCGAAAAATCTGTCTGGTTTGCAATGCAATGTGAGATACCCACCAAAGCAAGTCCAATCTCATCTCATGAGTGACCACCATCCACTTGTCAAAGTTACCTTTTGCAACTCTTAACGCAGCAATCTTAGCACATTCTAACCGCCTGTAATGCAGTTTCCCCATCTCTGCTGCTGGAACGGCTGCAACTAATAGCCCAACAACTCTGGCCACATTCCGAATTTTGGCTCTGTCACTATGTAACAATTCCTCACAGCATTGTAGTATCTTGTGTATCCTACGATCAGGTAATGTTACTGTCATAGTCTCAGAATCTATAATGTTCCCCAAATACTCCAAGCGCTTAGTGGGGACCAAGACAGATTTGCGTTCGTTAATACAGAAACCTAACTTCTTCAGCAAGTCAACAGTGGCACGCACACTCTCACAACATCCATCAAAAGTGCATTGACAGATAAGAGTATCATCAATGAAACTCGTGATGATATGTCCCTTCTCTCTAAGGACAGCAAAAACAGGTTTCATTAATTTAGTGAACAGACGGGGACATGTGAATTGATAAATTTTTCCTTGCCACTTGAAACACAGAAAGCGTTGTTGCTCCTCAGCTATCTTAACAGAATAATAGGCGTGCCGCAAATGGACAGAGGCCATGAAGACACCGCTTGGTGGCGTGAAGCGGCAAAGCGTATCTCATGGGAAAGCGACCTCTAGCAGAGGTGTGATTTGCTGACGTAGAATTTGCTATGGCAGTGGATAACCCTCTTTCACCTGTACCAAGTAATCTTTATATGGAATTTTTTGAAACAAAATTACTAAAGGATATCTTACCTTCTAATGCAGTTTGGTTTTGGTATGTAGATGTTCTTTTTGTTTGGCCAATAAATGAAAATTTACATATTTTTCTCCCCTTACTTAACAATTTAGTACCTTCCATCAAATTTTCTGTAGAAAATGAAAATAATGGTATGTTACCATTTTTAGATTGCATGATCCATAGGCAAGGAAACAAGTTTAAGTTTAGCAAGTTTAGCATATAGAAAACCTACCAGTGTATGCTCATATACCCATTATTACTGATCTCAACATGGCAGAGTTGAATTATCATCATTTCAATCTATGTTCCTTTTGGGCATTATATATTTGCAGTGTAGAATATATTGATGATGAGTTTGAGAAGATATATTCTATTGGATCTAAGTTAAAGTACCCAAGATCATTCATTGATAAATCCCTGAAGTTAGCAGAGAAATCATTTTTAGAGTTGAGCCCAAACCTCCCATTGACACCAAGAATCTTTTAGTTCTCCCTTTTAATAATAATTTTACTTTACTTCCCATGTTGCTTAAATCCTTTACTGTAAATGTTGCCTTCAGCAACAATAATACTA
This sequence comes from Panulirus ornatus, assembly GCF_036320965.1. Classification (NCBI taxonomy): domain Eukaryota; kingdom Metazoa; phylum Arthropoda; class Malacostraca; order Decapoda; family Palinuridae; genus Panulirus; species Panulirus ornatus. The sequence continues at coordinate 18,294,584 of NC_092240.1, forward strand.
TAAAGAATATCTTAATCAGAAATTCACCAAAAAATTCTCCTGGGTGCATCTATAAAGTGCCATGTAGAAATTGTGATAAGTTTTATGTTGGGCAGACTGGTAAGGATCTTTCTGTTAGACTTAAGTAAGCAACATAAATATATTATATGAACTGGACGAGAATCAAATGCCTTATTTAATCACGTTAAAATTTATGATCATTGTATTGACTGGAGTAATGCCATCTCAGTTATTAACTCTAGCTCTATTACTACGAGAAATATCATTGAATCTTCTATTATTGAATACACAAATAATTAAAATCTTGATATTGGTGATGGTCTATACAAATTTGATAACTTTATTGTTGATAAGATTTATAAAATGATAAGTTTATGATATGCTCTTTGTCTGTCTTGGACAATCGCACATTTACCAAACGGCATCCAAGCTATGTCTCTTAGTTATATATCAACTGACTGTTATATTTCTCTCTTGTGTTCTCCCCTGATGATGTGATTATACATGAAAGTGCACTTGGGAACTCATTGTGTTTCATTTTCCCTTTGGACTCTTAGAATACTTCCCATGTATTCCCTGCATGTCGTAGAAGGCATCTAAAAGGGAAGGGAGCGGGGGGGATGGAAATCCTTCTTTCTTTTTTTTTGGTTTTTTTTTTCAAAAGGAACAGAGAAGGGGGCCGGGTGAGGATTTTCCCTCTAAGGTGCAGTCGTCTGTTGTTAACGCTACCTCGCTAATGCGGGAAATGGCGAATAGTATGAAACAAAGAAAGATATAGTAAGGGCGAAAGAAGTCTTCCTCAGCATTCCCTGTGTGTCAGAGAAAGGCAATTGAAGGGGGCTGGAGTTGGAGTTTGGAAATCTTCCTTGTCCTTTATATTCTAAAAGATGGAGCCGAAGAATAAGCCAAGGAGGGAGTGCTCATCCTCCTCAAAGGGTCAGGCTGGAATTTTTAAATGTGTGTGGATGTAACCAGTATGAGAAGAGAGGAGAGATAGGTAGTACATTTGTGGATAGAAACCTGGATGATCTGGCTCTGAGTGAAACAAAGATCAAGTTGATGAGGAAGAGTGTTTTGGAAAAGTCTTAGTAGCAAAGTAACATGTTTGTAAGAGGGCCAGAGCTAAGGAAGGAGAAGCACTAATTCTGAAGCAGGGGTTATGGGAGCATGATAAAGGATATAAGGAAGTATATTTTAGACTGATATGGGTTAAAATGAAAGTGAACTACAAACGATGAGTGATTATTCGTGCATATGCATCTGGCCATGAGAAGAAATGTCATGAGAGGCAAGTGTTTATTGAGCAGCTGAATATGTCAGCAGTTTTGATGTACAAGACCAGGTATTAGAGGTGGGTGATTTGAATGTGGAGGACAGTGTTGTGGCCATTGCAGGTATTACTCGGGATCATTGGTATTTATTTATTTATTTATTTATTTTGCTTTGTCGCTGTCTCCCGCATTAGCAAGGTAGCGCAAGGAAACAGACGAAAGAATGGCCCAACCCGCCCACATACACAATGTATATACATACACGTCCCCACGTGCAAATATACATACCCATACATCTCAAAATATACATATATATACACACACAGACATATACATATATACACATGTACATAATTCATACTGTCTGCCTTTATTTGTTCCCATCGCCACCTCGCCGATACATGGAATAACAACCCCCTCCCCCCTTATGTGTGCGAGGTAGCGCTAGGAAAAGACACCAAAGGCCCCATTCGTTCACACTCAGTCTCTAGCTGTCATGTAATAATGCACCGAAACCACAGCTCCCTTTCCACATCCAGGCCCCACACAACTTTCCATGGTTTACCCCAGACGCTTCACATGCCCTGGTTCAATCCATTGATAGCACGTCGACCCCGGTATACCACATCGTTCCAATTCACTCTATTCCTTGCACGCCATTCACCCTCCTGCATGTTCATGCCCGATAACTCAAAATCTTTTTCACTCCATCTTTCCACCTCCAATTTGGTCTCCCACTTCTCCTCGTTCCCTCCACCTCTGACACATATATCCTCTTGGTCAATCTTTCCCCACTCATTCTCTCCATGTGACTAAACCATTTCAAAACCCCCTCTTCCGCTCTCTCAACCAAACTCTTTTTATTTCCACACATCTCTCTTACCCTATTATTACTTACTCGATCAAAGCACCTCACACCACATATTGTCCTCAAACATCTCATTTCCAGCACATCCACCCTCCTGCGCACAACTCTATCCATAGCCCACGCCTTGCAACCATACAACATTGTTGGAACCACTATTCCTTCAATCATACCCATTTTTGCTTTCCGAGATAATGTTCTCGACTTCCAAACATTCTTCAAGGCTCCCAGAATTTTCGCCCCCTCCCGCACCCTATGAATCACTTCCACTTCCATGGTTTCATCCGCTGCCAGATCCACTCCCAGATATCTAAAACACTTTACTTCCTCCAGTTTTTCTCCATTCAAACATACCTCCCAATTGACTTGACCCTCAACCCTACTGTACCTAATAACCTTGCTCTTATTCACATTTACTCTTAACTTTCTTCTTCCACACACTTTACCAAACTCAGTCACCAGCTTCTGCAGTTTCTTACATGAATCAGCCACCAGCGCTGTATCATCAGTGAACAACAACTGACTCACTTCCCAAGCTCTCTCATCTAGAACAGACTGCATACTTGCCCCTCTTTCCAAAACTCTTGCCTTCACCTCCCTAACAACCCCATCCATAAACAAATTAAACAACCATGGAGACATCACACACCCCTGCCGCAAACCTACATTCATTGAGAACCAATCACTTTCCTCTCTTCCTACACATACACATGCCTTACATCCTCGATAAAAACTTTTCACTGCTTCTAACAACTTGCCTCCCACACCATATATTCTTAAAACCTTCCACAGAGCATCTCTATGAACTCTATCATATGCCTTCTCCAGATCCATGAATGCTACATACAAATCCATTTGTTTTTCTAAGTATTTCTCACTTACATTCTTCAAAGCAAACACCTGATCCACACATCCTCTACCACTTCTGAAACCACACTGCTCTTCCCCAATCTTATGCTCTGTACATGCCTTCACCCTCTCAATCAATACCCTCCCATATAATTTACCAGGAATACTCAACAAACTTATACCTCATTGATATTTAGTATTATTTCTAGAAATGATGAACAGCTTGTGGATATTTTTTCATACTTTGTCTCCTTTTCCCATGTTAGTGAGTTAGTGCCAGGAACAGACAAAGAAAGGTCACATCTGCTCATCCATTCTCTAGCTGTCATGTGTGATGCATCAAAATCACAGCTTCCTATCCACATCCAAGCTCCAAAGAACTTTCCATGATTCACTGCAGTTGCTTTATATGCCTTGGTTCAATCCATTGGCAGCACATCAACCCCAGTATACCACATCATACAATTCCAGTGTACTTTATCCTGTGGATTGTGCTGAAAAGGAATGGTGATTTGAAAAATCTAGTTTACATGGGGACATACACAAGAATACGTATGTTGAGCTAAATGTTCAGCAAGCATTTTGGTTTACATATTAACTGACAGGCATGTAAATGGGAGACTTTTGGATGTAAATGTGCTGAAAGGAGCAGCTAGTGGGATGGCTGATCACTGCCTTGTGCAGGCAAGGGTGAAGATTTGAAGAGGTTTTTGGAAAATTGGAAAAGAGGAAAAAATGTTGTCAAGAAGAGGGTGGTAAGAGTAAGTGAGCTTGGAAAAGAGACGTGTGAAGAAATTTGAGAGATTAAGAGTAGAATGGCAAGCAAAAGGTGAGAGTAAATGAAGCAAGGAGTGTGGATGAGGAATGAGAGGTATTTAGTGAAGCAGTGCTGGCATGTGGGGAGATGCTTATGCCATGCAAAAGGTGGGATGTGGTTAGATTAGAAATGGTGGTGAGTGGGGGGGATGAAAAAGTAAAATTGCTAGTGGAAGAGAAAAGAGAGGTGTTTGGTTGGTAGTTACAGGGAAGGAGGGCAAATGATTGGGGAATTTATATGAGAAAGCAACAAGAGGTCAAGAAGAAGGTGCAGAGGTTGAAAGAGAGGATTTGCCTAATAGTAGAGGCACACAAATAGCCTATTTTTAGAGGCAGAAACCAAAATGATACATATTGAAGAGGGAATTAGAATCAGTGTTGCAGTTTAGGGCAACAGAGTCAAGTTTTGAGGTCAGATTGGGAGATTTGATAAGTTGGATTCATTTACACTTGACACTGTCAGGTAAGCATTTAGAGCTAGAACTTCCCAGAAGTTAGAATGGTACTCTGTACACAGACAGATCAATCCTTTGTATAATTGGAGCAACTGTTGACTAGAGTAGCATCTTTGGAATCTGAATAAGACCCGTTGTTTCTCAAAGGAAGACTTAAATGGAGATGTTCCATGGTATATGAAGCTACTGTGAGACTAGTTATATTCATAGTATGTTGCATGGTGGAATTAAAGAAGTTGTGTTGAGTTTTAGAAGGAAAAATAAGAAGAGATTGGACTTTGGAGGTAACAACCCTCACTGTGTCAATGTGTGTCCAAAACTAAATTTGAAATAGTTGTGATGATACCAGACTTATAATATACAAGAAACTTAGAGCGGATTTGAAAGAGATGGAGATTGCAGTGTTGGGTTCTTAGCATATGAGTAAACTTGTTTATTTGTTGGAGAAAGGAAATCATAGATAAAGAGCAAGGAAAGTGTAGGGTACAAGAAAGAACCCTCATGGATATTAAAAGGGATACGTCGATCCATTGAAAATTATGTAGGTAGACTGGTCAAAGAGGAAGCTTGATATGAAGGAGCATAGTGAGAGAAGAACCAGATGAAATGAGCTTGAATATGAGACAGTGATGTCAAATTCTGTCAAAAGCTTTTGAGATGTCAAAGGCTTCAACAAAGGACTCCCTAAGGTTTTTCAGAAAGGATGACTGAGCACTAATAACAAAGGAAGGGTATCATTATTGTATGTTATCTTGTAAAAGCCATAATGATGATCAGAGAGAAACCTATAAGCTTCAAGATGTTTGAGACTATTGCATCACACATCCCATCGAAATCCACCTTTTTAAAGTTATTATAACCCCTAACTTTGAAAGGGTGGATTTTAATGGGTTTTGTGATGCTTTAAAGAGTCTCACCCTTGTTGGTTCATTCTCAAAGGAATTATGGGCCAATTTTAAGCATCAGTATATGCATCAACTTTCATTCCCATGCATAACAGAAACACTAAAACCAACAACAGACCTGCTTGATATTATCCAGAAAATGCAAGAGATCTACAATGTAGAAATAAACTCTGCAAGCTTAAGAAATCAGACAATTACCTAAGTATTGCAACACCATATAATCTTAGGAGAGATGTGAAAAGACTTACTAAGCAAGTCAAGAGAGAGTATTAAGTGAGTATTACAAGAGATAGTGATAGAAATCCTTAAAGATTTTATGAATATATCAATGAGAAGCATACAAGGAGTGGGATAGGACCCTAAGTAAATGAAAATGGGAAACCCATTGTGAATGATAATAGCATAGCAACAACCCTGAGCAAGATTTTTAGTTCTGTTTTTACATTAAGAAGCAGCAACACAAATTTCAGGACAACGATAGATATCACTCACATGTTACCAGAATTTACCTACACAGTTAGAGAAATACTAACATATATTAGTTGATGATTAGTAAAAGTCCAGGTCCCGATTGTTTCTATTCATTAGAAATTAAAAATGTCAAACACAAAATTGCCAAACCATTAACCTATATATCCAATAAAGCTCTCCTTCCAGGGTAGAATAGTCCCACAGGACTGGAGACTGGCAGACATCACTCGTATATTCAGAAAGGGAAGCCATAAAATGCTTGGCAGTTACTGACCTATTAGCCTCATCAACTATATATAAACTTTTGGATTCACTTATTAGAAAAAATATCATAGCCTGCGTAGAACAACACAATCATATCAATAATATGCAGCATGGTTTAAGAAGGCACAAATCATACCATACCAACCACCTTGAATTTTATGAATTATTCAGTAACCATGACAAGACAAAAGCAATAGATGTTATATTTCTGGACTTTCAAAAAGCATTTGACAGAGTCCCTCATGTTAGGCTGATGCATAAAGTCCGTACCTTGGGGATTACTCATTGCACAGGAAACCAGATAGAAGTCTGGTTACAAAAGAAGCAGGGAGTCTGTAATGAATGGTGAATCATCACACTGGTCACCTGTCACTTGTGGGGTTCCCCTGGGATCCATTCTTGAGCCTATACTTTTCATCATTTATATTAATGATACAGATAAAGGATTGAAGAAATTATTGTATCTTTTTGCAGATGACACAAAGATCAGCAATGCCATATTAACTGAAGAAGATAGCTAAGAATACAATAGAAACTTGATAAGATTGTTGAATGGTCTAGAAATTGGCAAATGCCATTTAATGCTAATGAGTGTCAGCTGTTGGAAGTAGGAAACCTCAACAAATTATTCAGTTATAAATTGATGGGACACAAGATAAAGGAAACCATGTGTGATGGGTGTTTGGGTCACTGTCTTCAACAATTTCAATTTCTCCCAGCATTATAATAATGCTTCCAAGAAAGCAAATAGAATGTTAGGATTTATTAACAGAAACTCTATGTACAAAGGCAAGGATGTGATATTGCCACTACACCTTAGTTTAGTGCAGTGTAGTTTTGGACCCCTTGCTTAAGCGAGGATATTCTTAAATTGGAAGAAGTACAGTGAAGAGCAACTAAATGGGTTCCTTTCTTGCATAACAAACCATGTGAGGATAGGTTATGAGAATTTAACTTATTCTTTTTAATTAAGGGCCATCGTTGAGTTAAAGTAATAGAATGCTGGAAAATACTTGAAGGATTCAACAGTGTTGATATTGACAATTTCTTTACAGTAATGCCAGCACTACCAAGAGAAAATGGATGAAGACTTAGAAGTCACTGAGTTAATCTGGATTGTATAAAGTATTTCTTTACCAGCGACATTATTAACACATGGAATGTGTTCCCGAACATGTTGTTTAGAGCATCACTCTTAATATATTGGAAATTAGACTTGATCATCACTTATCACTCTCTGGTATTGAATCATTTTTTTAGTCAATAATTATAATGTATTGGCATGTTATTTACATTCTCAACCAATGATCATTCCTTGGCTCTGCTGTGGTAACATATCAACACTGATTAACCCGTGTATGGATATAGACGTGGTAAATCACCAGGCAGGAGCTTATGACTATCCTCACTATTTTCTTTATAACAAAAAGTGAAGGGATGCATATCGCTGATGACTGAATGCATGCTATATTCATGTTCATTCTACTTTATGACTTTTATGAAGAGAATTCCCTCAGGCATATTAATCCTGAAAAGTACTTTTTTTTTCTACCTGTTTTCCTTTTAATGTGTTGCTGTAGGGAATGGAGGGTGGGGAGAGAGCCTTTACCTTGCTATTCTTTCCTTCTATTGCTTTTAAAGGGAATAATTGGTATGCATAGGGTGTTCTGTGTTGTAAATGATAATGGTGAAGAGCTTTTAGATTTATGTTCTGAAAAAGGAACGGTGATTGGGAATACCTGGTTTAGAAAGAGTATACGTATGTAAGAGTATACATATGTAAGTAGGAGAGATGGCCAGAGAGCGTTATTGGACTATGTGTTAATTGATAGGCGCGCGAAAGAGAGACTTTGGATGTTAATGTGCTGAGAGGTGCAACTGGAGGGATGTCTGATAATTATCTTTTGGAGGTGAAGGTGAAGATTTGTAGAGGTTTTCAGAAAAGAAGAGAGAATGTTGGGGTGAAGAGAGTGGTGAGAGTAAGTGAGCTTGGGAGGGAGACTTGTGTGAGGAGGTACCAGGAGAGACTGAGTACAGAATGGAAAAAGGTGAGAACAAAGGACACAAGGGGAGTGGGGGAGGAATGGGATGTATTTAGGGAAGCAGTGATGGCTTGTGCAAAAGATGCTTGTGGCATGAGAAGCGTGGGAGGTGGGAAGATTAGAAAGGGTGGTGAGTGGTGGGATGAAGGAGTAAGATTATTAGTGAAAGAGAAGAGAGAGGTATTTGAACGATTTTTGCAGGGAAATAATGCAAATGAGTGGGAGATGTATAAAAGAAAGAGGCAGGAGGTCAAGAGAAAGGTGCAAATGGCGAAAAAGAGGGCAAATGAGAGTTGGGGTGAGAGAGTATCATTAAATTTTAGGGAGAATAAAAAGATGTTAGGAAGGAGGTAAATGAAGTGCGTAAGACAAGGGAACAAATGGGAACATCAGTGAAGGGGGCAAATGGGAGGTGATAACAAGTAGTGGTGATGTGAGAAAGAGATGGAGTGAGTATTTTGAAGGTTTGTTGAATATGTTTGATGATAGAGTAGCAGATATAGGGTGTTTTTGTTGAGGTGTGTGCAAAGTGAGAGGGTTAGGGAGAATAATATGGTAAACAGAGAAGAGGTAGTAAAACTTTGCGGAAGATGAAAGCTGGCAAAGTAGTGGGATTGGATGGTATTACAGTAGAATTTATTAAAAAAGGGGGTGACTGTATTGTTGCCTGGTTGGTAAGGTTACTTAATGTTTGTATGACTCATGGTGAGGTGCCTGAGGACTGGTGGAATGCTTGCATAGTGCCATTGTACAAAGGCAAAGGTGATAAGAGTGAGTGCTCAAATTACAGAGGTAAAAGTTTGTTGCGTATTCCTGGGAAATTATATAGGAGGGTATTGATTGAGAGGGTGAAGGCATGTACAGAGCATGAGATTGGGGAAGAGCAGTGTGGTTTCAGAAGTGGTAAAGGATGTGTGGACCAGGTGTTTGTTTTGAAAGATGTATGTGAGAAATACTTGGAAAAGCAAATGGATTTGTATGTAGCATTTATGGATCTGGAGAAGGCATATGATAGAGTTGATAGAGATGCTCTGTGGAAGGTATTAAGAATATATGGTGTGGGAGGTAAGTTGTTAGAGGCAGTGAAAAGTTTTTATCGAGGATGTAAGGCATGTGTACGTGTAGGAAGAGAGGAAAGTGATTGGTTCTCAGTGAATGTTGGTTTGCGGCAAGGGTGCGTGGTCTCCATGGTTGTTTAATTTGTTTATGGATGGGGTTGTTAGGGAGGTGAATGCAAGAGTTTTGGAAAGAGGGGCAAGTATGCAGTCTGTTGGGGATGAGAGAGCTTGGGAAGTGAGTCAGTTGTTGTTCGCTGATGATACAGCGCTGGTAGATGATTCATGTGAGAAACTGCAGAAGCTGGTGACTGAGTTAGGTAAAGTGTGTGAAAGAAGAAAGCTGAGAGTAAATGTGAATAAGAGCAAGGTTATTAGGTAAAGTAGGATTTAGGGTCAAGTCAATTGGGAGGTAAGTTTGAATGGAGAAAAACTGGAGGAAGTGAAGTATTTTAGATGTCTGGGAGTGGATTTGGCAGCGGATGGAACCATGGAAGCGGAAGTGAATCATAGGGTGGGGGAGGGGGCGAAAATTCTGGGAACCTTGAAGAATGTTTGGAAGTCGAGAACATTATCTCAGAAAGCAAAAATGGGTATGTTTGAAGGAATAGTGGTTCCAGCAATGTTATATGGTTGCGAGGCATGGGCTATAGATAGAGTTGTGCGCAGGAGGGTGGATGTGCTGGAAGTGAGATGTTTGAGGACAATATGTGGTTTGAGGTGGTTTGATCGAGTAAGTAATGTAAGGGTAAGAGAGATGTGTGGTAATAAAAAGTGTGGTTGAGAGAGCAGAAGAGGGTGTTTTGAAATGGTTTGTTCACATGGAGAGAATGAGTGAGAAAAGATTGACCAAGAGGATATATGTGTCAGAGGTGGAGGGAACGAGGAGAAGTGGGACACGAAATTGGAGATGGAAAGATGGAGTGAAAAAGATTTTGAGTGATCGGAGCCTGAACATGCAGGAGGGTTAAAGGCATACAAGGAATAGAGTGAATTGGAACGATGTGGTATGCTGGGGTCGACATGCTGTCAATGGATTGAACCAGGGCATGTGAAGCGTCTGGGGTAAACCATGGAAAGTTCTGTGGGGCGTGGATGTGGAAAGGGAGCTGTAGTTTTGGTCCAGTATACATGACAGCTAGAGACTGAGTGTGAATGAAAGTGGCCTTTGTTGCCTTTTTCTAGCACTACCTTGTGCACATGCAGGGGGAGGGGGTTTTCATTTCATGTGTGGCAGGTTGGCGACGGGAATGAATAAGGGCAGACTATGAATTATGTACATTTGTATAGGTATATGTCTCTGTGTGTACATATACATATACGTTGAGATGTATAGGTATGTATATTTGCGTGTGTGGACGTGTATGTATATGCATGTGTATGGGGGTGGGTTGGGCCATTTCTTTCATCTGATTCTTTGCAGTACCCCGCAAACGCGGGATACAGCGACAAAGCAAAATAGATATAATAATTATTTATTTATTTATTTATCATTTATTTTGCTTTGTCGCTGTCTCCCGCGTTTGCGAGGTAGCGCAAGGAAACAGACGAAAGAAATGGCCCAACCCACCCCCATACACATGTATATACACACACGACCACACACGCAAATATACATACCTATACATCTCAATGTACACATATATATACACACACAGACACATACATATATACCCATGCACACAATTCACACTGTCTGCCTTTATTCATTCCCATCGCCACCTCGCCAAACATGGAATACCATCCCCCTCCCCCCTCATGTGTGCGGGGTATCGCTAGGAAAAGACAACAAAGGCCTCATTCGTTCCCACTCACTCTCTAGCTATCATGCAATAATGCCCGAAACCACAGCTCCCTTTACACATCCAGGCCCCACACAGCTTTCCATGGTTTACCCCAGACGCTTTACATGCCCTGATTCAATCCACTGACAGCATGTCAACCCCGGTATACCACATCGATCTAATTCACTCTATTCCTTGCCCGCCTTTCACCCTCCTGCATGTTCAGGCCCCGATCACTCAAAATCTTTTTCACTCCATCTTTCCATCTCCAATTTGGTGTCCCACTTCTCCTCGTTCCCTCCACCTCTGACACATATATCCTCTTGGTCAATCTTTTCTCACTCATTCTCTCCATGTGCCCAAACCATTTCAAAACCCCCTCTTCTGCTCTCTCAACCACACTCTTTTTATTACCACACATCTCTCTTACCCTTACATTACTTACTCGATCAAACCACCTCAAACCACATATTGGGGATGAGAGAGCTTGGGAAGTGAGTCAGTTGTTGTTCGCTGATGATACAGCGCTGGTGACTGATTCATGTGAGAAACTGCAGAAGCTGGTGACTGAGTTTGGAAAAGTGTGTGGAAGAAGAAAGTTAAGAGTAAATGTGAATAAGAGCAAGGTTATTAGGTACAGTAGGGTTGAGGGTCAAGTCAATTGGGAGGTGAGTTTGAATGGAGAAAAACTGGAGGAAGTGAAGAGTTTTAGATATCTGGGAGTGGATCTGGCAGCGGATGGAACCATGGAAGCGGAAGTGGATCATAGGGTGGGGGAGGGGGCGAAAAACCTGGGGGCCTTGAAGAATGTGTGGAAGTCGAGAACATTATCTCGGAAAGCAAAAATGGGTATGTTTGAAGGAATAGTGGTTCCAACAATGTTGTATGGTTGCGAGGCGTGGGATATGGATAGAGTTGTGCGCAGGAGGATGGATGTGCTGGAAATGAGATGTTTGAGGACAATGTGTGGTGTGAGGTGGTTTGATCGAGTGAGTAACGTAAGGGTAAGAGAGATGTGTGGAAATAAAAAGAGCGTGGTTGAGAGAGCAGAAGAGGGTGTTTTGAAGTGGTTTGGGCACATGGAGAGGATGAGTGAGGAAAGATTGACCAAGAGGATATATGTGTCGTAGGTGGAGGGAACAAGGAGAAGAGGGAGACCAAATTGGAGGTGGAAAGATGGAGTGAAAAAGATTTTGTGTGATCGGGGCCTGAACATGCAGGAGGGTGAAAGGAGGGCAAGGAATAGAGTGAATTGGAGCGATGTGGTATACCGGGGCTGACGTGCTGTCAGTGGATTGAAGCAAGGCATGTGAAGCGTCTGGGGTAAACCATGGAAAGCTGTGTAGGTATGTATATTTGCGTGTGTGGACGTATGTATATAATACATGTGTATGGGGGGGGGTTGGGCCATTTCTTTCGTCTGTTTCCTTGCGCTACCTCGCAAACGCGGGAGACAGCGACAAAGTATAATAAATAGAAAAATAATTATCATTATTATTATTATTAGGTACAGTAGGGTTGAGGGTCAAGTCAATTGGGAGGTAAGTTTGAATGGAGAAAAACTGGAGGAAGTAAAGTGTTTTAGATATCTGGGAGTGGATCTGGCAGCGGATGGAACCATGGAAGCGGAAGTGAATCATAGGGTGGGGGAGGGGGCGAAAATCCTGGGAGCCTTGAAGAATGTGTGGAAGTCGAGAACATTATCTCGGAAAGCAAAAATGGGTATGTTTGAAGGAATAGTGGTTCCAACGATGTTGTATGGTTGCGAGGCGTAGGCTATGGATAGAGTTGTGTGCAGGAGGGTGAATGTGCTGGAAATGAGATGTTTGAGGACAATGTGTGGTGTGAGGTGGTTTGATCGAGTAAGTAATGTAAGGGTAAGAGAGATGTGTTGAGAGAGCAGAAGAGGGTGTTTTGAAATGGTTTGGGCCCATGGAGAGAATGAGTGAGGAAAGATTGACCAAGAGGATATATGTGTCGGAGGTGGAGGGAACAAGGAGAAGTGGGAGACCAAATTGGAGGTGGAAAGATGGAGTGAAAAAGATTTTGTGTGATCGGGGCCTGAACATGCAGGAGGGTGAAAGAAGGGCAAGGAATAGAGTGAATTGGATCGATGTGGTATACCGGGGTTGATGTGCTGTCAGTGGATTGAATCAGGGCATGTGAAGTGTCTGGGGTAAACCATGGAAAGTTGTGTGGGGCCTGGATGTGGAAAGGGAGCTGTGGTTTCGGGCATTATTGCATGACAGCTAGAGACTAAGTGTGAACGAATGGGCCCTTTGTTGTCTTTTCCTAGCGCTACCTCGCACACATGAGGGGGAGGGGGATGGTATTCCATGTGTGGCGAGGTGGCGATGGGAATGAATAAAGGTAGACAGTGTGAATTGTGTGCATGGGTATATATGTATGTGTCTGTGTGTGTATATATATGTGTACATTGAGATGTATAGGTATGTATATTTGCGTGTGTGGACGTGTATGTATATACATTGTGTATGTTGGTGGGTTGGGCCATTTCTTTTGTCTGTTTCCTTGCGCTACCTCGCAAACGTGGGAGACAGCGACAAAGCAAAATAAAAAAAAAAAAAATCATTATGATTATTATTAGTTGTAGTAGTAGTAGTAGTAGAAATGTTAAGAATAGACCACTTCGCTTGGACCTTGGATCTGCGTATCTATGTAACTCAAGAAAGTGGGATATGAGGAGAGATCCAAAAACTGAAAATTGTGGAAATCAGAGCAATAATACTAGAATGCTTTCTTTAGTCTGGAATAGGTTGTACCAATTTTAGCTTCCAAGAAAGAAAGTTTTTGGTATTTTGATCGAAACGAGATAGATTAGTAAGCATGAAAGATAGGTTTTCTTATAAAGCATAAAAAGAGATTATAGGAAGGGGCAAAGTATTATGAAGAAGTGCTGCATGGAATGAGGATATTTTAGTTTTTCAAGATGAAGTTTAATGAAATGTGAAAGAAAGAGTGTGTTTGTACAAAAGAGTATTGTTAACTAGATGTTAGGCTTTATGAAAGGCTGAAATAAGTATCTGATGATTTAACCCCCTAAGCATGCACGTAAATTTCCTGATTTTTCAGATATATAAGATTTTTCAGAAATAAAAGAGCATTGAGAGAACAAGAGGGGAAAACAAGCGGAATATGCTTCAACTTTCCCATGGAGAAATAGAAACTCCTGGTAGGAATATATTGCTGAGATAGTATCAGGTGCTGCACAGCCTGTTGTTGACATATCTTGACTGTCACCTCCTCATCTATCTGTATAGCATTCTGATGCTTTTGTTTTTATATGTTATGAATTGTATTTTTGTCATCAGATATTTTATTATCTGGATTGCTAGACTCATTGTTATGGTACAAATACTCTTCAGTGCCATCTTTGCATAGCCATGTTCTGTAACAGCTTCCCCCACACCATGGCTGAAGGGTAAGTGAAAAAGTCATGAGTGATTGTTGTATTGCCTTTGGCATGCTGCATCTCCACCATAGATCAGTTGAAATTTCATCGTTAGTGGTAGTGCAGATATTAGTTACATCACTATTGTTTGTAATTATGATTTTAGAGCATTTATTGCTAAATTGCCACAGTTTATATTTGTTAGGTTTTTATTTATTTGTTTATATACAATTACCTCAGGACCAGTTTCTATGAAAGAGTCTCATTAACATCCAGTCCAAGGCTGCATCACTTCCAGTAGCTAGGAAATGTAGACTTTTGTGGAGTGAGTTCTTTGATGAGACAGTACTGCCGATGATACAACCTCCCAAAAGAAGACTTCTCACTCACTGTGTAACCTTGAGCAGGTGGAGTCTGGTAACACCTGATTGGGTATCTCATGGAGCTGTGCACTCTTTTGATGTAGGTTATACTTCAGTTTCTTACTTAAGTATGTGAGAGAAATTGATATGAACAGATTTAACAAGAGAGTATCAAATGTGCAGAATACCAGTATGTAGATATTACAACAAAGGACAACAGTTTTAAAATTAGAAAAATGTTTGGTTATGCACAAAAGCTCAGTGTTTGCATTTACTTAGGTAATGCATAGAGATTGTTATTATCCTCACTGTTATAGAGGAAGAATACCTGTAATGTTCAGATTGGTATTTGAAATTTGATTAGTAAATGTCTGAAATTTATTACTTCATTGTAATAACATTTCCAGAATATTTTTCAAGATTGTCCATGTATATTATGCTAAAGAAAGTTATTTATACATGCTTCTTTAAAGTAAGTTATTATGAATTACCTGTGTATTTTTAGGAAAAGTAATGTATAAATCCCAAGTTAATTTCAAGAACCATTTTCAAGTTTTTCACGCAAAGCTGGTGCTGTTAAGCATTGATTCATTTTATAATTTCTGTTTACTTTTTGATGACTTAGGTGAGTATGCAGGAACACAGGGACTTGGTCTTTTGAGACTACATTCGACTTACCGCCATGATCTTAAGATATATGCCAGTGATGAGGGACGAGTTCAGATGACAGCTGCAGCATTTGCCAAAGGACTTTTAGCTTTGGAAGGTGAACTTACACCAATACTAGTACAAATGGTGAAAAGTGCAAACACTAATGGATTGCTGGATAATGACTGTGACTCCTATAAGCATCAGAACATGTGAGTTACTTCAAGCACACATTGTGACTTTAAAGTTAACAAAATCCATTTAAAACTTTTTTCTTTGCTGTATTTTGTAAACATGCTTTAAATGCAGTTTGTAGAATATGTAGAATAGTCTCTTTTGTCTGGTTTGATTCAATACAGTATTGTAGTAAGATCAAATAACAGGCTGTTGAATAAACTGGAAAAAAATATTTGATATGATTGAGGGTAATATTATTAGATACATTTATGGTTTTCTACTGAGTTGAGAAATTGAATGAATTTTGACTCATGTTTTTAAGAATTTTATGTAATATAGTTTTTAGTGATTATTTAGCTGTGTTTTTGCTGGGGATAGGGGAGAAAGAACACCACCCACTTTTCTCCAGTTTGTCATAGAAGTTAGCTAAGAAGGAGCAGTATGCTCATGTATTATCAGTCTGCAAAAGAAGGAACAGAGGAAGGGGCCAAGCAAGGATTTTCCCTCTAATAATCTGTTGTCTGTTTTTTGTGCTCCTTGCTCAGGCAGAAAATGGCAAGCTTATATGAAATTTTTTCATCCCATCTGTATGTAAGTGTCACTTCAGGGGAACTCATGTTAAGGTAAAGCTGATTTCCTTATCTAATCTTTACGATGAGCTCAGTATATATGTTCCAGTTTGCTCTTTTCAGGCAAGGTCAGTCATTAAATCATATGAAAGTTTTTCTTGTTATATACTATGTATTAAGTATTAACTTACTTCCCCCCTGCCCTAGGAGTCCCTTCTGTCTTCACAAGGCTCCTGCAGCACTCAGGAGGCTGGCCATGTCCTCCAGTCAGGACCATAGATCATGAAATATTATGTGTGTGTGTGTGTGTGTGTGTGTGTGTGTGTGTGTGTGTGTGTGTGTGTGCAGAGTGCAGGGCAGCTTAGTATTAAGTGTTTGGTGTCTTGTTTATGGTAGTTGTGTCATGGGCATGAGGGGTCTTGGGTTGTGCTGAAACGGTATTTGTGATGGTGTAGTTATGGATGACGTCTAGAGTGTGACGTGTATTTGTTTGGGTAGTGTGGTTTTTAAAGGGTATCTGTATGATGGTTTAGATTTTGATTGAGTTTGGAAGTCATTCATTTAACACTTGTTGGGTATTAGATACTTTAGAAATTATATTGACCTTCACCACTGCTTACAACTTCACAACGACAGTTAACAGTGACTGTGGTGTAGTGAGTAGGAGGCAAACACTGACCAGGGAGATACCACCACGTGTAGTTGATGACACATAACCCTTAAACATCTTTATCTCTTTTTTTTCTTTTTTACAAATCGTACAATTTATGGCAGAATACCAATTACAAAACTCCAGTACTGATTCAAAGTGGTACCACCAGTCAGGAGGAGTTTTACAGATCCCAGGGCCCACTTAACCACCATGTGAATGGAATTCATCTCACATTCAGAGGTACAACTCCTAGACCAGGCTCTTTTTCTGTCTATTTCTGCAAGATTTACCGGCCTAACTCTAACCATGCAGGAGGGTGATAGGTGTGCATGTGATAGAATGACTTGGAACAATTTTTTTAACTGGGATTGATGTACTGTCAGTAGATTGAACCAGGGCATGCGAAGGGTCTGGGGTAAACAAGGGAAAGGTGTATGGTGACGTGCATTACACATGACAGCTAGAGAATGGATGTGAGCAGATGTGACCTTTCTTCGTTTGTTGCTGGTGCCACCTCACTGATGCAGAAAAATGATCAAGTATGAAAAGAAAAGCAGTCAAGTATGAAAAGAATAGATATACATATACATTTAACCCTCGGTTTAACAGACTAATAGCGGGTAAGGGGTATCAGTTAAAGCCAAAAGTCCGTTAAATAGAATGCAACCTATTTCTGTGCCACATTTAAGTTCACATGTATTTTTTTAACTCTGTCACTGTAGGGTTTAGTGTGTGGTCAGACTGAGATAGAGGTAATGCCACCCTCTCTTGTGATAGGATACCTCTTTTTTTATTATAAAGTGAGGATGGACACCTGCTTTCATTGCACCTCGTACATAGTGCAGTTAGTAGGATTCACACTTGTGTGGGAAAATCCCAAGTTATTGCAAGGCTACTCACCTTCTTCAGGAGATGGGGCACCCCCAAAGAAATCACCTCAGATGGGGGAACAAATATAGACAGCAAGGAGATGGAAGCTTTCTACAAAAAAGTGGAGAATCTGGCCTGCATCTCCTCAGCCCACTTCCCTCAATCCAATGGACATGCTGAAGCAGCGATAAAGGCAGCCAAACAGGTGTTGAGGGGTAATACAGGTGTTGGAGGTAGCTTGCACAACAGCAAAGCAATTCATGCTTTGTTCCATTATCTCAACACCCCCTAAGAGAAGGGATAAGTCACCCAGTCAGCTGACAGCAGGAAAACAGTTGTGAGATGGTGTCCTGGTTCCCCAGCAACATTATCTGATAAACTGGTGGTGGAAAACTGCTCTGCGAAACAAGTAGTGGGCCATAGCAGAGAGCCAGGCCCACGTGCAGGGAGGCCAAGCATATGACGCTGCTATGCTGCCCCAGCTGTCAGTGGGCACCCTTCTGTGTGCAATACATCACTTCAAAGGTGTGGGACAGGTCGGTTGTGGTAGTGGAGGTGAAGCTGCATAGACAGTACCCAGTGAAGCTGAATGGCAATGGCTGCTTGTCTTTGCAAAACGGATGTCACCTTCTTCCCTGGGTTTTCCCGATCCCATGACACCCATGAGCCAAAGGGATGGCTTTGCCCCCAAGTTTTAATTTCTCTTTGTTTGTTTTTTTTACTTGTATTTAGTTTTGTTTTTGTTGTAACAAAATGTCACATTTAGTCACCAAAATCTCATGAAGGGGTGTTGGGTTTAGTGTGTGGTACGATAGTTGGGCAGCGGACACCCGGCAGCATGGGAATGCTCACCGGGCAGTTGGAGGCAGGATTCAGACTGAAATAGAGGTGATGCAACCTCTTTCTGTGAAAGGATACTTCTTTGTAATAAAGTGAGGACAGACTTCCTGCTTTCATTGCACCTCTTACAATCACTTCATGCCATTTTGAATTGTAAGAATTGCAAAGTTATTTGATAGATAGTCACAATTCTGAAATAACAAAAACACTCAATACATTCTGACCGCACGATAGCTTGAGTTAGACTGAGACCGAAACAAAGTGAGTTTATCCCACACAGTACCAACACTACCAAAAACAAGCGTGATATGAAATGTGCATGGTGCAGCATTTGATTTTTTATGTTTTCAGTTTTTGAAATTACTATTAATTATTATTATTATACTTAATCGCCATCTCCCATGTTAGCAAGGTAGTGCAAGGAAACAGGTTAGGCATGGCCCAACCCACCCACATACACATGTATATGCATAAATGTCCACACACGCACATATACATGTACACTTCAGCATATACATACATATACATACAGACATATACATATGTACACATGTACATATTCATACGTGCTGCCTTCATCCATTTCCATTTCCACCCCGCCACACATGAAATAGCATCCTGTATTATTGTTTGTTCATTAAATTCGAAATCCATTATATTGGGGGCCATTGAATTGAGGGTTTACTATATACACTTATATAATGTCTTATGAGACAGTTCTCAAAAATCACCCAAAAACCAACTGTGCCCTTAAACAAGGAAGTCTTGAAAAATCCATATGAAATACATACATGAACAAGTGCCCACCCACCTTCACTCCTACTGATACAAGCAATTCAACTAAAACCTTAAATAACTTTCCTTCTGCAGGTCCTGACATTATATCCAACTTGAACATAAGACATTATGGGCCATTTACAATCCAAGCACATACAGATATCTTTAATCACTAATGGCTACACAACAAAATCCCCAACATTTGGAAACTTGCCAACACAATGCCCTCCCAAACCTCCAAAGTTCTCCTCATCTTACTGCACTATGTTGCTTCTGTTGTCAGTATCTAAACTCTATGAAAATGTGATCCACAACAGAAACAGACAAAACATCCCACTTTCACCCACACACCATGACTTCGTACCCAAACACTCTATTACTACAGTCACAATAATGACAAGAATTAGTGGCTGGTATGCCTGAGTTACTCATAATGCCCTCACTTTTAAAACAGGCTCTACAATGGAGTTCCCTAACAATTTGTAACCTCTCTTTTCCTATAAGGCTTCCCATTACTTCAGATATACCTCAATATAAGGTCCTTTCATATGTAGATGACCTCAATCAATTTGCAACACCCTAACACCACATAAGCAACATCAAATGTGCAGAACTACATGATACAATTGGAACAGTGGCTCATCCAGAACAGAGTGTCTGTATTTCCACAGGAGTCTTCAGTCACTCTTATTACCTCCAGAGAGACTCCAATTCAGCTCACACCCTCCAGTTACCTTGAATAGACAGTCTATCCCTCTGAGCAAAACACCAACCAAGCTAGGCATCACATATATTACTCATGTGACATTTACTTCCCACACCAATAACATCAACATAAAAGCAACATACAAACTAAATGCCTGCTGAACACTTACTGGCATCAGGTTTGGACAAGAAAAGGAGTCCCTTGATATCCTTTACAAACTGAAAAGTGGGTGGTACCAATATTGGAGAGATTAATAA